>NC_059435.1:33129240-33429240 GCF_021028975.2 Sphaerodactylus townsendi
GTGTGACTTTGAACAGGAGTGTGGGTTGTGTGCTGTCACTAGGTACTGTGTCATGGCTTTACTGCGGTAAGAACACTTCAGAGTTTTGATGCACATGTTCCCAACCTGTATGTTTTTTCAAAGTTTGTACCGCGTGAGATAGCAATTTTTTCCATGACCCAATGAAAATCTATAGCCTTTTGGTATTCTGCGCATATCCTACAAAGCGAAGCGTCTCTGCCATTTCTTTTGTCCTTTTTTTCGTTGCTGTCTGGGAATGAGGGACGTTAGCAAAACTCCCAAATATTCTAAAGGTGTTTCAGGAAGGCCTTTTGCCAAACATTCTGAAAAAATGGTGTTTCATTGATACTTGAACTCCACAACCTGTTTATTACATGTGTGGCAGCTAAGACAGCCTCTCCCAGAAATGGAATGGAACCTTGGCATCATTTATCATGCAATCCCGCATTGTTTGAAGAATGCCTAGTCTCCTCTCAGCCACGCATTTTCAGCCGGCTGAACGGATTTGTTCTCTCCTGTGGCTAATACCTTTCTGTGTCAGCCATGTTTGGAATTTGTTCCCCATGAACTCACACGCCTCTGTCAGATTGTGCAGGCAAGCCACCTTGTGAGGGAACCTCCGTTCAATCATTGAGACTCATTCCTTAAACCTTGTAAAGGCTTCATCCTTAGATTTCAACAGCAAGCAGTAAGAATATCTGCTATAATCATCAATCAGCAGAAATATATATCGCGGCACTCTTCGCTTGATTGAAAGGACCAGCTAAGTCCTGCATGGACTAGTTCAAATGAGATGCTTTCCATTTGTCTGTAGCTCTTTTGGGGATTGGATAGGATTTCACCTTAACCCCACTACAGACTGAACAGTCTAGGAATACTTTGCAAGGCTTTACACTCAAATCACATACTTTTGCCAACTGCTTGATGGTGGCAAAACTTGCATGTCCTAGGACTCTGTGAAGATAGTGCACAATAATCATCATGCATAGGCTTATTAGCTAGACTTGAAACATTCATTACATTTTCATTTTGCCCTTTATCAGTCATAACATACATTTTGTCGCAGAGTGTACCTTTTGCACACTCTATGTCATTCTGCCATACTGTACAACCCTGTCTATCAAATATAGTTTTATACCCTTGCTCAGCTAAACTTGGGACGCTCAACAAACAAAAATCCAGTCCAGGAACACACAACACATTTTGCTACTTTTTTACCTAGGCATGGGTATGTAGGCAGTTCCTTGCAGCGTAACAGCAGCTGGTGATCCATCAGCCAAGCTGACATGCTTCACACTTGCCTTGGACTCCTCAGTCAATAGGTGATGAGCATTTACGACATGCTCTGAGCAGGCAGAGTCCAAGAGTCAGATGGGTTGGTTTCTCTGGACATCGGTTCTCAGCAATGCCGTCAAGTAGTGCTCCTTCTTTCCTCTCCCCGTTGTCCTTTAGCTGGCCCCTTCTTCTCCCCCTTCTGTGGGCATTCTCGGAGAAGATGATTAGTAGAGCCACCATGAAACAACGCCGAACTGCATATGACCTTGGACAGTTCAGGGGAAGCTGGGTTTCACTTTTGCCTCTGGAAACAGCAGGCTTCTCTCTGGCTGTGGCTTCAAGGCAAAACTCTCTTTGTTTCTGGAGCTCCAGAAGCGTGCAGATCACATAGTCTAGAGTCAAATCATCTTCCTTTATGCTCTGCATGCTATAGACAAAATTGTCCCAGCTGTCATCTAGGGAAGATAATGGTACAATATAAGGCCCTATGCTGTTCAGTGAAAGTCATGCCTCTGTCTTCCAGCTTCGGCCGAATGGTGTAATGCGGCAGCTGTTGGACATGGTTGGCCACATTTTCACCTCCTTTCAGCTTCAAATTGTATAAGCGTCTGGGTCAAGATTACCTTGGAACCAGCAGTCTGCGTCTGGTACAGGTCCTTCAACACCTCCTTCCAGCAGTCAGAAGCCTTCTCAGCAGCCCGTAGATAGATGAGCTGGGAGTTTTCCACAGCCAACATTATGGACTTTGGCTCTGGCATCTGCCCTCTGCTCTGCTGCTGTGCCTGGGTTCGTGGGGGTCTCTATCACAGCCCATAAATCTTCACGTGATGAGGAAGCTCTGCATTTTCACACTCCATGCTGAGTAGTTCCCTGCAGTCAGCCCGTTCAAAAGGCAAACTGCACATGGTGGATGTCATCGTGTCACACTGCTCCTGACACTCTCTAGCTTCAGTGGTTAGGATACTGGGCCCATAACCAAATTGTTGCCCTAGTGCGCAGCTTAAGGACTAGGTGCAAACTCACCCTTTGCTAGGAACAGGAGGTAACTGCTTGCGGGATAAGAAAGAGAAACACTCAGACAGTAGATTTAGTTCCAACAGGAATACTTTATCTCTTGTTTCTCAAAGGAACAAAAATAACAATAACTATCCACTCTCTACTCTGACAACAATCTGAGCCCGAACCTGAAGGTGAAGGAGAGGTACTGAATTGGGTATGCAGTCTTCTTATATAGTTTTGTCCAGCAAATCATTAGCTAGATGATCTAATCATCCTGGCCTGTGACCTTTTCACTTCTGCTGACTGTTACATGCCAATCACTGCAGACCCAGACAGAGAGGCTCCGACCTTTACAATTCTGCTGACTGTTACATGCCAATCACTGCAGACCCAGACAGAGAGGCTCCGACCTTTACAATTCTGCTGACTGTTACATTCCAGTCATTCTAGACCAGCATATGACCACCTTGCAATTTTCAATATCCTGACACAAGTACCACCCCAGAAAGGTGCAAATACAGTTTCCATAAAATATAAGGAGAAAATGTAATTTAGTAGTACAGCAATTACTGCATGGAGAAGATCCCTGCTCTCTTTATTTAAAATGTCTTCTCTAGAAGTTGCTAGGAAAGACCTTTCTCTATCTGAGAGGCATTGCAAGTTTGAGTAAACTGTACTGAATGAGAGCAACCAAAGGTCTAACTTCATATATTCGACTGATTTTGATCCTGTTGGCTCCCAATTACATTTTGACCTCTTTTAACATAACGGACAATAACCTTGAAACTAGTTGCAAAGGGAGCAATGAGAACTTGCAATTCTTGCACAGTGGCTCATAATACCACATGGAAAACTATATCTTAAACAGAATGGAGTTGACAATCTAAATTCTTGGCAAGTGCTTTGCTTCCATAGTAGAATCAGAGCAGGCCAGCAACAGGAGCTTGACTCATCTTCAGTTTTCCATGCAAATCCCCAAAAGAGACATAATATTAAACATGCCTAGAATAATCTCCCACTTGGCATGTATTCAGGTAGGATCCTACTGCTAACGCAAATATATCAAATAGACAAGCTATTTATTTGAAAGATTTCTACCCTGCACACTAAAAAGTCTGTCCATGGTTGCTAACAACAATTAATATGACTAAAATAATTCAGCGTACTGAAACAGCAGCCATAAAACCCATCATCGGTATGTTAAAGCAGCACCCAGCAGTATAAAATCAGCCAAACAGCAGACATAAAAGCAAACAGTACAAGTGGGGTAATGGACGAATGGTTTGGGCCGGCACTGAAAAACCAGTTACGCTGCCTTGACTATCTTCTCCATGGAGCTTACAGCAGTGATTTTGTTTCACAACCCCTGGAAAGTAGATTAGATTTTGAGTTACTGACTTGCCGAAGGTTATACAGTGAACTTCCCAACTGGGATCTGGTCTATCCACTTGCAGAAAAATGAGTTCTGAGGTAGTAGGAAGGGCTGTGTTGGTGTTGAGAGACAGGATCACATTCTTAATATGTTTTTCTGTAAAAAGGGTTCAAGTTTACTGTTCAGATGCTCTGAGCATCTTGGAAATGCAGAAAGCATACACACAGACTGCTAAAAACATAATTATTATCTTTCCAGGTACAAGGCTAGGCAGTGTGATATTTCTCAATGGCCGACCCTCATCCTTCTCTAACCCACCCAGGGGCAACAGAGCTGCCAATGATGTTCAAGGCATTCCCAGGTAAATCTGGTTGTGGGGAAATCATATCTGTCAGGTTCCCCATTGTTGCTTGGCTCACCACCTTTTTCTCCTCAGCCACATGTATGAGTACCACACACCCTTCTGTCCTTTGGTTTGCCCGTCCTCTCTGGCATGCCTGCTCACCTTCTGGCTGAGCCCCATTTATGCCAACATCAGCTCCTCACCTCCCTCTGCTCACCTGTTCATCCTTCTGAGTGACCCTAGAGAGTCTTGCAGATTGGACTGCAGTAACACTCTATACAAGGTTGATGTTTTAGAAGTTTCAATTGGTACAAAATGCCGTAGAGAGATTCCTGTCAGGGGTCAGATCATCTAACTGGGACCATATAACTTCAATGCTACTTCAATTGCACTGGTAACCTATTTGCGTCCAAGCTCAATTCAAAGTGATGATTATGACTATCAAAGATCTTCATGCCTAAAGCCCTCACATTTATTAAACTCCTTTTGTGGTACATTCCTGCATGCTTGTTATACTCCTCAGACAACCATCTCCTTTTTACTCTCAGCCTAGCCCACCTCAAAGGGTTGTTGTAAAGATAAAATGGAGGGAAGGAGAATAAGGTACCGTATGTACTCGAGTATAAGCCGAATTTTTCAGCACATTTTTTATGCTGAAAAAGAATCCCTCGGCTTATACTTGAGTATATATGGTAATTCCAAGATGGTAGCTGGAGCTGGGGCTGCTGTGGGGATCTGATAAGCATGTTGCTGCTTTTTTTCTAACTCACCAGAGAGCCATAAAAACAAGCTGTAGGGACAGCCTGCATAGCATTACAACTAGGGTGTGTGTGTTTGTGTGTGTGTGTGTGTGTGTGTGTGTGTGTTAAAAGAAACTGAGGCATTTCTCTCCTAAGGGTTATTGGTGTGTTGCATTCTAGATGAATACAATTCTTCATACAGTAGTTTACTGCCGAATACTGATGTTGCTGAAGACAAAGATTTTTTTTTGGAGCAATGTTTAGGCTGGCATGGCTATGAATCCCAGAATTATTCTACATTTGGAGGAAAACAGTGTTCCTAGAGTGCTGGAAAGCTGCTCCCTAATACAAACTCTGTTAAGCAACTCTATCTCATCTTGCTCCCAAATCTTCTGTTTTTAGCGGCTACTGAGTCAAGTTCGAAGGCTTATACTCGAGTCAATAAGTTTCCCAGTTTTTTGTGGTAAAATTAGGTGCATCAGCTTATATTTGGGTCGGCTTATACTTGAGTACATACGGTAAGTCACTTTGGGTCTCCATTAAGGAGGAAGGCAGGACATAAATGAAATAAACAAACAGCATAAAACCGTTGTAAAATACAGAACTGCTTGCCTTTCATCCTCTTTGTGCAATCTGATGCAGCCTTTTAATTGCCAACATCAATTAAACTGCATGGCCCTTTTTTTTGCACCTGTACAGTTAGTGGGTTCACAGAGAGAGAAGCTGAAGGCACTCAGAAACTCTGAACAGTAAGTCCCAATTCTTCAAAACTCTCACATGAATTTTGTTTCTGTTTTAAAACAGGTTCAGTGGCAGATGTATAGGTATCGGGGGTGGCAGCAAAGAAGCTCTGTAATTCTGCAAGAAATCAGGTAATGATGTAAATAGAGACATCCAAATCCATCCAGGCAAATCTAAACAGCTTGCCAAGGCATCAGCTCTCTGCTTGTGGCTGGTGAGCAGGATGACAGCCAAATCAGCGGGTACTCACGCACACTGTATTCACCAGACCTGACTATGGTTAAAGGGGGAAACACCCAGCTCACATAAATCACACAGAGTTTTTATTCAAGCCCTTGAATCCTTTAAGTGAGCCCTTGCACTTGTGAACATGAAAGGAAGAAGGAGAGCTCCTTCTTGCAGAGGGCAATTGTCTCATCACTCAGTAACCACTATGCCACATATCTGTGTTCAGAGCTTAAAGATGAGGTGGTGTGACTTTCTCACAGGCTTGAACCCTGGTCTCTTTCTTCTTCCTCTTCTTCTTCAGAAATTACCCTGGGAACAAGTGTCAAACACGCTCTGCTGCTTTTGAATAACAGCCATAAAAGGATCTCCAAGTCAAGCTCCCAAGGAACATTATTCCTCCAACTAAGCAGATACAAGGATCAAGATTTCCTTTTACTATAACATGGCAGCTTTGCTGACTAAGTCGATGCTCTGCTTAATCTCCATAGGAAGCAGCTCCTGAGAACAGCTTTGTCCTTGTTCAAGTTATGCACTGCACCAATGCTATTCTTTCTTGAAGAGGAGAAAGAGCCAGAGAAAAGGGTATTAAATCCTCTTGTTCTGTAGTGTTTACACACATACGCAATGTAAATAACATACTGTTTCTTCAGGTTTTTTTTCTGTTTCTGTGGAAATGGTTTGTCACTGTATGAGGCAGGATGCTGGACTAGATGGACCACTGGTCTGATCCAGCAGGGCTCTTCTTATGTTTTTATGGACCTGCTAATGCCATGTGCTCAGCTCCTGGCACTGGATCAGAAACTTCGCCTATCATAGGACATAGCCAATACTGAATGTTTAGGCTATACAAAGATGGTTTTTGAACAGAGTCAGGACATTGCTAAAGGTTGTTTAAAAGAGAGTAACTTCAATCACCTGCCCCTTTAAGAATGGCAGAGATCTATTCTATGCAGAACTGGCAATGCGGAATCTTCTCAAAGCAGTTCCTTCGTATTTGGTATCCCAGCAGCTTTCCTCCCCATCTAGGCCAGGAAACTTAAGTAGCTTTGCAAAAAGTGTCTAAGAGATAATAGCTTCCAAAGTTTCCTCCATCTGTGTTGAGAAAACACAGACAGGCATAATTCCTTCACTCCCTTTAGGAATGGCTTAGATAATTAGTTTTTGTAACACAGATAATGAGAAAATGCAGGCTTTTGATTTACTGATGGTTGGTCCTACTGAGATTCCTCCTAACTAGGTTAGCAGTGTAACAATCCACCACCACCCTTCCCTGCTCTTCTTGCTGTAAGTGTCCGAGAGGTGGTGGATGATCTACATAGGACTGAGGGGGCTAGACCACCTGGCCCGTTCTTTCCTGCTACATGGGATAGATCCCTGTTACCACACAAACATAGCTGTCCTTCCCTTGCTGTCAGCAGCTTGTGGCTCTGACAGTGGCATCCTGTGCATATACATTACATGCTACACAATGTCCTTTCCCCTGCCTTGCTAGCCCAATCAGATCTTTGGTCTATGAATAGTTGAATGGTCGGGCAGTTGGGTATGAATTTCTTTAGTCACATTCTGATATCTTCAGAAGGAAAAAAATCTTTATTTACTCACATATCCCTCTAGTTCCTTGGAGAAGAGCATAGGAAGATTAACAGGTCTGTTGCAGAAGCAAATACAAAAGAAACAGAAAACAAGGACTAACTAAGGTCAATTCCCCACTGAGGATTAGATGTGTGCTCATCACACAAAATATCCAGATTTCCAGCAGAACTCCCCACTTCACCAGCGCCGAACACACTTTCATTCCATTTCAGGTGCTCCCTCCCACCCACCCACCCCCCAGCACATGTTATTTTAGAACCTGCAAGAAAGTAGAGTAGATCTTTTCAAAAAACACATGGGCAATCTGGAGTGGTGGGGAAGTTGGGGGGGGTGAATCCAGATTAGTTTTTCCTGCCACTGGTTGTGACGTGGAGCCTCCCATCCAATGAGAACGCAGTGGGCTGTGCACGATGCGCGCACAGTCTTTTATTTTTATTTTGTGGACCAGAGATCCATGTGGATACGAAGCAACATGGAGCCCTAAGAAATCTCAGAAGGGCCGAGTAATGAGCCAGCTGCTAAAAGGAGGCAAAGACAGAGGCTACTGCTGCAGAGTCAAAGGAGAAGTGTTTGCATTGCTGCAAGGTATGGAAGAAGACTCTTCCAGATGGAGGTATTTGCACCTGAGGATGGAAATTGAGGTATTTGCATCTTGCAGGAGCCCAGCCTCATTAGCTAAGACTTCCTATATAAACCCTGTCTTGGGCTCAGCTCTGCCTGGGTGCAACAAGAGTACTTTCTGGTAAGCTCCATCTACCTGGCCTCCCTCTGACCTCCAGCTCTCAGCCTGCCTATGCCTTGACTTTGGACTGCCTTGATCACGCCTTTGCTTGCTGCCTGCCTTGACTCCGGATGGTTTATTACACCTCATGAGCTGCCTGCCTTGACTCTTGACTTGTCTGGCTACATGCTAGCTCCTGCCTGCCTGCACCACAGTACTTCTCAAGATGTAACTACCAAGCATGGCTTTCTGATTGTTTCTGGTTCTTTCATCAGAGTCAAGGTCAACTCAAAAGCAGTTCAGGAGGTCTTGCTTAATGACTTGCTGTGAGGAAGTCAGGAATACTTTGCTCCCTTCTAATGAGCAATGCAGATCCCTCTTTCTATTCTTTTCATACCCTACCTGCTCCTCAACCTCTGCTGGCAAATACTCCTCCCTCCTTTCCCAAATGTCATCTTATCCTTCCTTTATTTTAAATGTTTCACTCCAAGACATGATTATGTAATGGTCCCCTGCCCATTAATTCCAACAATGAACTCTACCTGTAAGGTAGGCTGCTGGCCAGAATCCTCACCTTCACTTGTAACTGTGGGTCTGTCTGAAACCCACATTTTAGTTGCCACGCAGTATATTCTGATTGGGAATGACTGCTCCAAGATTCTACTGACATTTCAAAATAGTTTGAACATCAAGAGGAACGAAATACAAGTTTTCTGTCTTCTCAAGGATTATATTCTATGAACAATGCTGGATATGAAGTAACTGCTGTGTTATTAGGAAGCTTTCCTTTTAATCCCTACAAAACTGTATCTGCACTACTCACATAGCAACATCGATCTCTAAATTTGAAAAGCTTGCTTGGCAACCATGACAGGTATAAAGTGTTACTATTTCATTTTATTCCCCCTCTGTAAAGTGAGGATTATATAATGTTGGCAAAGAAGTTCAAACAGTGAAATAATGGTATATCTGTATGCTGCAACTTATGATTGGATGTCAGCTCAAAGCAACAGCTCCAAATGGCTTTGTGGGGATAGGGACTCACTTGCCTCCTAGTGCTGGGTGCTCCAAGTGGAGGAGAACATTGTGGTCTATAAGGCCAACCACCACAGTGCAGAAGGTTTCTGGGGCTGTCAACTAAGTGACTGCCCAAGATGAAGACAGGGTAAACTGTGGCAGCAGCAAGGAGTTCCTGACCTCTCAAGAGAATGGGAATTGACCCAAGAGGTCAGAAACCATAGACAGCATTGTAAAAGACAGTGGCTGATGAAAAGGCACCCATACATATTCTCCAGGCAGCACAGGACAGCAGTGTGCTGAAGAAAGAGGATCTGAGTGGCTGCAAACCTCTCTCCTTTTGATCCAAGACCACAGAGTAGAGCAAGAGTCAGGATGCAGACATGGGTAGCGGGAGAAGATTCTTTCCCCTGACCTGCTGTGATACATTGAAAAGGAATAGTGCCTTGTGGGTATATGTAAAGGGCTGTTAAGTCACAGCCAACTTATGTTGACCCCTTGGGGTTTTCAACGCAAGAGAAATTCAGAGCTGGGCTGCCATTGCTTGGTTTGATGTAGTGACCCGGGAATTCCTTGGTGGTCTCTCATACAAGTATAACACAGGGCTGAACACTTAGCTTCTGAGCTCGGATGAGATTAGGTCATCCAGGTCAAAACCAACTGGCCATAAGAAACTACTTCTGCTAGAGAACAGAGAAGGTTTTTTTAAAAAAAGATCAAGCTATCTCCTGTTTCGAGGAAGGTGCAAGGGAGCCACAGCTACTGACAATGTAAGGTCAGAAGCACATGGATTTGAAAAGAAGTGTTGACACTCAGTGGAAGAGCCTCTGATTTGCGTGCAGAAGTCCCAGGTTCAATTTCTAGCATCTCCCGTTTTAAAAAAATCAGATTCTGACTTTGATAGACCAAGAGTCTGATTCACTACAAGGCAGGATTGAGTGATCTGGAGGCAAGGAGCTATGTCTGTAGAAACAGGATTACAAAACAAAAAACGTTGACTTCTAAGGCATAATTTATATTTTCTAATAATGGGATTCCTCTTTGAATACCTTTATAATAGTTGTTATATTTATAATCCAACTTAATTTTTGAAGCAGCTCTGAGCAGCATTTAGCCATGTAATAAAATTTCAAGGCAAAAGGCTAAAAGATTTGCCTAAGATTATTGGAAATCTGAACAGAGTTTCCCTTGGTTGAACCAGCACGATAGACACTACAATGGCTTAAAAGTTAAGTGAGAATGACTTATATACATATGGCTTTTTTCTAAATGATCAGTGAATTTTAGAGTTTTGCGTTATGCAGTTGATAGAAACTGAACAGCAAATGTATATGCTTCACACTGGTCTTTTCCACACAAAAGTGTTTTGAGAAAGAAGTTTGCACTGCTTTCTCCCCCAGAATGTCTTCTGGATGTTTTATTTCTCTCAACCCAAGTTTTTCAAAAATCGCTACACTAGTGATCTTTCCCCCTAAAGACTGGTTGAAGATATCTCCTGCTTGCCTGTGTGAACAAAAGCAGCCAGCAGTAGCGTAGCGCCAATGGGAAGGGGGGCACGACGCCACGGCCAGAGCAGCGGCAGAGGCGTGGCTGGACTGTGGTGGGGGTGTGGTGAGGCATTCCAGGGTGGGGCAGGGCAGGGCAGGGGTGGGCAGCACTGCAGCAGGGGCACAGGCACGCATGCGCCTGAAGTGCAGTTCCCCCTCGCTCTGCCTCTGGCAGCCAGGAGATGCTTTATTTCTCCCCGTCTCCCAGCTTTTATTTCTCCCGTCTCCCAGCTCTAACTTTCATTTTGCTGCAGTTGCGCCTGACATTCTCTGCCCTGTTCAGGAGCCTCCTGCCTCCACCATTTGGTGAAGGTTTCCCAAGGAAGTTTCCTCTCCTTGCAGCTCATCCACGAGCAATTTAACTGTAAAAAGTACACGAATAAAGTCTGTTTTGCCTGGCAATACCATGTGTCATTTTCCTTTTTTTTGTTTTGTTTTGAGGGTGATGTCTGAAAAGTTATAACAACACAACACGAGACTGCAATATATGAATATTTGGCTCATCGTAGCTTCACAGACATCTCCCTCAAAAAAAAAAAGATAAAAACACATGCAGAATTGCCAGGCAATTGCCAGTAAAATCAGGTCCGGATGAGCTTCAAGCAGAGGAAACCTCTGCTGCAAACCTTCACCAAATGATAGACAGGCAGGAAGGAGAATCACAAGAGGGAGAAAATGCAGGCTCAACTGTGAAACTGACTAGTCCTCCATCAAGCGGCAGGTAGAAGAAGAGAACCATTTTGGCGGGCAATGCTTTTTTTGTCTGCACGGAGTGAACGCAAAAAGCCAAAAAGGATCTTTTAAAAACATCTGCAGGATGTTTTATTTTGGCTATGTGGAAAAGACCACTGTCTAAGACTCAGCTACACGGATTACTTGGTCGTGTGATCCATCATTTAAAACGTGGCTGTTCTGTCCTTTATTTTTTGACCTTGCAAGGAGCATTGCCACAAACTGCATATCACATATATGCAGTCTATCCCCTCTCTGAATTTTCACCATGCTTTGTAACGTTAGCAAGGAAATATATTAGAATAATCAGCCAAAGGAGCTTTACAATCAAGTTGCCTTTTGTTCTGCAGCTGGACTCATTAGAGTAAAAAGGTCTTTTTTGTTCAAAGGGTGACCGAACAAAGTTCAGAGTCTGCAGATCACATTTAATCCTGAATAAATATGACTTAAACTTAGTTCTATGTGCTTCACCTAATTAGTTTTAAATTGCACATTAAACAAGGGGTGTACTATAGACCTCCTTTGTTTACTGAAGCACAGGTTAAGTAAGAGGTTGTGTGGGAAAAAAACTGTGTTGACGTAAATAAAAAGGATGAATGTATAATACTGCAAGACAGTTGTGTAAGTCCACCAGCGAAAATGAGAATTGCTCAGCTCACACCTGCCTAGAAGCTATGATCTCCTGTCAGACTGTGGCATCCCCCACCTTCCTACACCAATATGCAGGAATACTCCTAATTCTTCTGAAATTCACTTACCTATTCTGATCTTCTCATTGGTCAGCTTGACTACATATAGCCTTTTGGGGAGGTTTAGTCGATTGTCCCACCCTGTACCTCCTAAAGTAAATATATAACTGAATCAGTTTAAGGAACTGAGATGATCCTCCTTTGGCTCTCCTGTGTTTAATGTCAGCAATTATCACGCTAGACACTTTTCAAAGTTCAACCATAAAATAATAGAATTGTATTAAATTACTCAGGGGAATAGGATAAGGGTGGGGAGAAATTTGGTGAGAAGGAAAAAAGCAGACATAAAAATATTAACATGTTCTTAATAGTAAAGCTCAGGTGATATCTGGCTGTTTCATAAGATTTCAGTTTGTTACAGATTTCTAAGTTCTTTGAAATAAGATAGACATTCTGGTTGTTATACAGTATCGACTCAGACTTGCACTCTGGTCTCCAAAATCTAGAACAAATGGAGAATTCACCCAACTGGAACCCCCCAAGGGAGACACGGAAGTACAGACTAGAGAGTAATCCTGGTGGTGACAAAATGAAAGTTCAGATAGGAGTTTCTCATTGATGAAGGAAGACTGAAAGCATGTACAAACGCGTGTCGTGTTCTGTGATTTATGCCCTCGTTACGATTGTGGGAGTTCAAGCTTCATAACAACGTCTTGTGGATTGCCTAGCACGGCCCCGACATCCAGGTGCAACGAATTAGTGCTGCAGTTTTAACAGCCGGAAACATTCCATTGATTGCGGAGACCCAGGCAACAAGTTGATTTATCACATGAATGTACTGATACAAGATTCATCATAGTGTTGAAGTGACTATAAAGGAAGCATACAACCTATGGGTTTGGAATGAACTCTTGAATGAATTAAAACGTTGTCATAGATGTACTTTACTGTAATTGGAAAATATATCCAAATTAATCCATTTTAATTCATTCAAGGGTTCATTCCAAACCCGTAGGTTGTATGCTTCCTTCATAGTCACTTCAACACTATGATGAAGCTTGTATCAGCTAGGGTGATGATGCAAGACAGTTGCATATGTCCACCAGTGAAAATGATAATTGCTCAGCTCACACCTGCCCAGAAGCTATGATCTCCTGTCAGACTGTGGTGCCAAATTAAAAGGCTGAGTATAGTTATTTAGTTTGACTATGCAAGAGGTAAAAGATGTACAACGGAGTGTGTTCATAAGTGACATATTATAAGCTTCAGTTTGATAGATATGAATGATGGCCAAAGACATTTAGTAACTAATGGATTTTGTATAGAAGCATATTGAAGGGCTGGTTTTAGCCTTGCCAACTTTATGTTGGCAAATTTCTGAAGTTTTGGGGGTACAGCCTAAGAAGTGTCCTAAATGAGGTATGATGCCATTTATTCTACCCTCCAAAGCAGCCATTTCCTACAGGGGAACTGATCTGTATAGTGCAGAGATCAGTTGTAATTCCAGCCCCACCTAGAGGTTTTGTTCACTATGAAAAGTATATTACAAAACAAAGAAGTTCAAGATTACAATTTATGGCAAATGATTGCAGGCATTTTCTGAGAAGCCAAATGAAAGAATATACAACATGCATTTCAGAATGTACTGTAACTATTGCTAAACTGAGGCCCTTTCCACATGGGCACTGAGGGGGGGTGCGCGTCGGCATAGTTTATGGCAGTGCACCCCCGCGGGACTGTTGACATGGCTGGTCCCGCTGGAAGCAGCGGCAGCGGCGAAACCTTCGCACAGGCTACGTCGCTCCCAAATGCTCCTTACCTCATGTCGCATTGTGGAGGCCAGGGGACACGCCCCCCCTTGCCAGAGCGACGACACTGGAGAATGAGGCCAGGGGGCATGTCTCCTGGCCTGCACAACACAACAGAAGGTGACCGGAGGTAAGGAGCGTTTGGGAGGGCTGGGAGAATCCCTGAGCGAGATTCAAAAACACTGTTTTGGCGTGCGCCAGGTGCCACTGCAGCAATTTGACAGCGGCACCTGTGCAAACAGTCCCCACCAAAACGCTGTTTTACTGGTCCGCCGCCACCGCATTTGGCCCGTGCGGAAAGGGCTGAAGTTAAATTGTTACACTCACTACCACGAACGGGATGGCTCAATTAGCCATAAGAACTCTGTTAAATCAGTGAATTAAAAGATACAAGAAAGCAAGCCATATGACTTTGATTAAAACATATTGCACAAGAGTGTCAACTGTTAGAAATAGTGACATACAATCTCAAAATCAGTGATTGATAACATTTTGTTGTATGTGTTAATGAAAATACATTTACCCCCTGCCCATAAGCTCTTTGTAGTCTAACAATATACATGGATATACATTCTCTGCTAGCCAAGGCATTGTTGATTCATAACATGGAGTTTCAAAGTGGTACTGCATTCACACTTGGACACTACTATGTCACATTTTATGTTCCTCTAAAATAATTTCCATGTGAAAATCAGTAAACTTGCTACAACAAAGAGACAGCAAGTTTTCAAGCCTTCTTTCTGGTGAATGGAAATCTGCCATCTTTCTCGGAAATACATCTATGAATTTGTCCTACGAGTGTGTTTCTAGAGGATATATAGGGATAAATGTGGTGCCTATGTTGTTTCTGTCCTGCCGTGTTCACAGGGAAAGTTGCATAACAAACCGCATCATTCATCCCTTTCTTATTCAGTAATATTATTTTAAAAAGAACTCACATTTCCTAACTGCTTGAAGATTCCATGTCTATTCACTGTCCCAAGCAAGGGAATGTGGCTGACAGGCAGCTGAATTTATTGTATACTTCTGGCTAGACTACAGTAATTGGCTTCACCCAATGCTCTGAAATAGACCTTGCTGTATGATGCTATATTAAGTTTTCACAGCTTCACTGGGTGTATATTTTTGACATTGCTCTCTCCTTGTTCCCCAGAAGTGCCATCAATCTATTCCATTCATCCTTGTTTATACACTTTCAGTAAATTATATGAACAAATCGCCTCCCTACATTTTCTCCACGGATGGCGTTTTTAGTTTTGCATTTACATAAGGCATTTTATGGACTAAACTAGAGGAGATAAAGGGAAAACTAACAAGGTAGTAAAAATAACTGTTTGTTAATACTGTGACTGTGTTCACAATAAAATATTTACTACAAACATTTGCCTACTTCTTGATTTAAGTTATTTCAGAGTTTTCACGCTAGAGTAGCAATGATCTGACGAAGGGTAGTGATTAACACACATGACCTTTGGGGGAAAATCAATGCAATTAAATTAAATGGTTTGTAGGGCTTTCTCAATAAATGTCACTGGATATGAAAAATCAAACAGTTCATTGTACCGCTAAAATCCCACAATCATTCTTGGGGAGGGTTGTGAGTTCACAAAACTATCTTTCACCACATTATCATGGGCTGTTTTGCTTGATAGAACAGAATGTCTCTCTACAGCAGTATATTTATGGCTACTTCTAGATATTTTCCAACTAGCATCTGAAAAACCCATGGTTATTTCACGGGGTCTACTTCATGATCTACATGTACTCTTGTGAGAATGACTGTTGTATAGTTAGACAGCTAATTATAAGGCCTCCCTTGAGAACACAGAGAGGAGTTGCTTGATATGTGTTGGGAGTAGTCTGGATGGCCATACACTTTCACTGTCTAAACTAGTTGAAATTGGTTATACTGTTATAAGATAAGTAGGACTGCAGAATAAATTACAATTAAACATACCTAATGTTAGGGTTGCCAGCCATTGGCTGGCAGCTGGAGGTAGAGGGAGGGGGCAGGGGTGGGAGGGTGCAACTTCACTTCCAGCATAAACCTAAAAGTGGCATCACTACATCAGTGAATCCTAGAGCATTATTCCAATGTAGTGACATCTCTTCCAAGACTTCTCCCTCATTTTCTTCCCACAGCCTCACTGAGCAGTGATGGAGACAGTAGGCAGAGGGTGGGAGCAAGTAAATTCACTGATATAATTTGAGGCTTTAACAGTATCTACCTATGAGGCAGAGTAACTAGAATACATGCAGAACTCAAATACTTTCAGACCAAAGGCAAGCCAGTCCATGAACACTGTTGTCACAATGCATTGTTGAAGGCTTTCATGGCCAGATTCAACTGGTTGTTGTGGGTTTTCCGGGCTGTGTGGCCATGGTCTGGTAGATCTTGTTCCTAACGTTTCACCTTCATCTGTGGCCAGCATCTTCAGAGGTGTATCACAGAGAGAAGTGTGTCTTTGTGATAAACCTCTGAAGATGCTGGCCACAGTTGCAGGTGAAACATTAGGAACAAGATCTATGAGTCTACGGCCACACAGCCCGGAAAACCCACAACAACTGTTGTCACACTTATTTTTTCTATCCTCCCCAGTGGTGTAGTGCCAAGGGGGCAGGGGGGTGCATGACACACCAGATGCACACCATGGCTGGGGCGTGGCAGGGGCAAGGTGTGATGGGCAGGGGCCCTTGCTCTGGCCCTGTCCTCCCCTCTGTTCAACATTCCATTACCACCATCATTCTTTTCAATTATTGCTTTGGCCTCTCCTTAATTCTACACTGGCTCGCTTTCCCTTCCTGGATGAAGTACAAATAACTGCAAAGCCTTTTTTGTGTAACACAAAGCATTTCTGCAGGCATGGAGATCACCAGCAGAACAGCCCACTACAGAAGAGTCCACTTATCTTTAATGTATTTGCTGATCTTCACAGCTAGAAAGACAACCATTCGGTTATGAATGCCTGTACTGACATGCATAAAATGGGGACAAGGGTAAGCATGTTTAGAGTACTTAATTACAAAAATATGAGCACATGCATACAATAGAGAAAACAGTTACATGAAGCTTTAAAGACCTTCCAAATATCTTTTCAAACCATATGAAGATTTTGGTCCAATCTCTTAATTCTCATTTATTGCCTAACCTATGCACACAGGTTGAAATGTACATTCTTTACCTGTTCATTGTGGCCTCTGTCTCCCATCATGCCCTTTATTCTCTGCCCTGGGTCATATTTTTGGCTGTAAGTTTCTCAAGGTAGGCTCTATAAAGAATCATACCAATTAAAGGCACCTATGAGGTATATCTATGAGATAGCTTATTATCAACAATACAACAATTTATTGTTGAAGGCTTTCACTGCCAGATTCAATTGTTGTGGTGGGTTTTTGGTGGGTTTTACCATGGCCACACAGCCCAGAAAATCCACCCCAACCAATACAATTGTTTTCTGAAAAAAATCACAAGATTCTACAACTGACTGGATTTTGAGAATTTGAAAATGGCACATATGTCTAAATCAACATACAAATGTAAAAACCTTGGAAGATGTTAAAGAACAATGGAATAAATATATCAAGAAATAGGCAGTGTTTTCAATTCTGTGGGTAACAAAGCTTAAAATCGGATTATATAGCTTACAATGGGATGACATATAATAGATATATTTAACATTTTGTGGTAATCATGAAATATTGAGTCCTGCACAGATTTTTGTAAAAAAATATTTTTTGCAAAATTTAAAAACATCTCTATTCAGTGAACAAAATGTATCTTCCTTCCCCCTTCCTATTGTTTTTGCAGATTTTTTTATCATACATGAAAAGTACAAACAAAAAAGGATTTTTAACATCTCAGAACAGGCTGCAGGAACCAGACCTAAGACATCAGATTTTTGTCTGCTGCTTTGATATTCTAAAAAAAAAAAATTAAACTTATTAAGTAAATACAACACATTTAAATAACATCACCTGTCTAGACATTATTGACAAAATTTTGTAATGTACATTATGACCATCAAAACCAGCTAACTCTTACTAAAATTTCTAAGCTGCAAGCCTTAGTTCAGATTCATGTCCTATTAGATGAAGACCCAATTACTCCCTTCTTTTTATACAGAGGAAATGCCCATCATCTGCTTTAGATTTCATGCTTGATGTCCTGGTACAGCATCACTTTTCTCTCTCTCACACACACAAACACAAAATCCCTTTCCCACAGATATGTTAGAACAGCTTAAGCAGAATGAAAACCATGTCTGCAGGATCCTCACATCATGCTTGCAAAAAATGGTACATTTCTTGTAACAGTAACCCCACTCTATAATAATAAAGAATTCCAGAGAGAACAAGATCATCGAGTTGTAATCTCCTTATTAGCACATTACAGAACATCCTAACCATTCATACAAAATACATCTGTACATCGGCATGCTACTGCTATAAAAATGCTGACAGAAACAGTGAAGCTAGCATACTATTTATTTATTTATTTATTTATTTTTATTTTTATTTTTTTACCCCGCCCATCCCCAAGGGGTTCAGGGCGGCTATATAACAAGATAAAACACAATGAAAAACAAAATGAAAACCTTAAAAAGTAAAAGCAAAATGAAAACCTTAAAAAGTAAAAGCATGCTACAATATTACCACAATTAAGACAGCTAAAACAAGCAAGATGGTGGCATAACTGAAATATCCCCTAGGAGGCCAATAAAGATGGATATCAGCCCGGCTTGCCTCCCGGAAAAACCTGGTGAAATAGCTCCATCTTACAGGCCCTGCGGAAACTACTCAAGTCCCGCAAGGCCCTGATCTCATTCGGGAGCATATTCCACCAGGTAGGGGCCAGGATAGAGAAAGCCCTGGCCCTAGTCAAGGGCAGCCAGATATGTTTTGGGCCAGGGATTTCCAGAAGGTTCTCCTCCGAGGAGTTGAGGGGCCTAATTGGGCAATATGGGGAAAGATAACAATAAACATTGAAATTTGAAAAATACTAAAAACTGGCATTGACTAAAAGTACAGGTTAACTCTAAACAGCATGTAGGTGCAGGGCAGAATGTTTACAATAATGCATTTGCAACTTGCAGTTGCTTTAAACTAAAATAAAGAGAGGGGTGGATATTTTTAAGATAGACAAAACCAGACAAGTTTTGTAATGAGTGACCAACCTGGTTTCAGGGAAACTCTTTTGGCTCCGACAGTATTTGCAACATCTATGGCTCATTCTGCACATGCAGAATAATGCACTTTCAAACTGTTTTCAGTGCTCTTTGAAGCTGTGCGGAATAGCAAAATCCACTTGCAAACAGTTGTGAAAGTGGTTTGAAAACGCATTATTTTGCGTGTGCGGAAGGGGCCTATGATAGCTCTGCCAGAGTGGTCAAGAGTAATAGACTCTAATCTGGAGAACGGGTTTGATTCGTCACTCCTCTATATGAAGCCTGCTCAACCAATGAGGAGGCAGGCAATGGCAAAACACCACTGAACGTCTCTTGCCTTGAATACCCTACACAGGGTCACCATGAGTCAGCCGTGACTTGACAGCACTTTGCACCAGCCACACGGACACCAGGATTAATCTGAAGCACTCTTCCCTGAGTAACATACAATGGACACATTTCAAACTAACCTTTTTTCAGTACCCTTCTTCAACTCAACGTCTGTTTTCATTTAAGAAAGCTCAGTTATATTGTACTGGTCTATTGACCAGGCAAGCCAGTTGAGAGGCTTCAGTCTACATCAATTTAAGTCACAACTTAATCAAAGTGAATATTTCTTGCGAAAAAATAAAGGTCAAGAAAAGGATTTACCAGACTCCTAATACAGGACCCAGTTCTGATTTCCTAGTAAGCACTGACAAAGAGGGGGGGAAAGATATTGCATGCCAACCTTATGAGTTCTGCTGCTTTTTTCCCAGCCATATAGAACTTCTGAAGACCCCAGTATCACTTATAACCAGCTATCAGAACTATCTAGCAATCTGTCTATATTTCTCCCCAACTGAAACCCAAGTTAATTTACAGCACTGTCGTCCTCTCCACCAGTTTATTCTCACAACAACCCTGTGAGGGATGTTAGACTCAGAAACAGTGACTGGCTCAAAGTCACCCAGTGACTGTCTGTGACACTGTGGGATTTGAACTGGAGTCTCTCATATTCTTCTCTGGCACTTTGATCACTGTACAAACTAGCTCTCTTACAACCAATTGGATAGGCGTGTATGTAATAAAATGAATCATAACAGATTTATCATTAGGAAACCAGATCATTCATGATTTCCTGAAATAAAAGAAAAACCAGACAGGAATGGTCCGCCATGGAGGAGCACATTGCCCATTGAATGCACTGGGGAAAATGTCATGAGCCGCTACCCCAAATGGACATTTTAGTCGCCCCATCACCACCACCGCCACACCAGTCCTGAATCAGTATAGTTGCCAGATCGCTCACTACAACGGGACAGGACAGTTGCCAGTGAGAGACCTCTATCTAGCAATCCCTGCTGCCTGCCACTGCTCTGTCAGCTGGCAGCAGAAACATAAATTTCAAAATTCCCATCTGAGCAATGTTACTGTATTACTTCTGAGGAAATCCAGAAATGACACCACACTGCCCTTGGGATTGTCCCTTAGGTTTAGTTTTATCATAGAGTTCCAGCTATTCCTAGAGTAAAATGATGTCATTTCTAGGTTTTCCCTGCAAGTGAAATAATACCATTATGGTGACCACATGGCAATACCCACATGTCCAAGAGTCCCACTAGTTGCCAGAAGCCCTACAGAAAAGCCACCAGCACCCCTCACCAGAAGGAAGCTGGAACTGCCAGCCCTACCTCCAGCCTAGCCCACGTTTCCTGTACAGAAACACGCTATTATTGAGAAGGCAATCTTAAATCTGGTGGCACTTTAAAGATCAACAATTTTGACTATGCACAGTCTGTTTCATCCCAAAACTCCTGTCCCCAAACTGAGCTTTTGATATCCCATTGGGGTACAATTAATGTATTGAGGAATCTTCATTTGGAGTCATAATTCTGATTATTTGGGCATAGACACTGCAGAGAGTTGCCTAGTCCATTAGGGACCAATTTCCTTATTGTGCAGCTGTTCCATAAATTCATGAATCTATTAAGATATCCTGGTAGACCCAGAATTCATTGGTATGCAGCAGAATCCTTCCCCAATAAAAATGCTGTTACTTTTTAGCCTCATAGCTGCACTGATGCTCTCCCTATGAAAACAGAATAGTGTTTATGTATCCGGCTGTTAATCAGGACATATGTATATTTCTTTGAGTGATTCTATCATTTCAGTGAGCAAAGGTGAAATGTGGAAAACGTGGTTGCTAGATCAGGGTGTACAAACACATCATCTCTGAATTACTGGGAAAATGTAGGGGAAAGAATCCATGGGTGCATACACAGGACAATGTGATTATTATTTTCAAAAGATATTAACAAGGCTTCAGACATGGATTTTAGTAAGGCTTAAACTACACATGATGCTGATGTTCTGTGACTGGAATTTTGTCTTAAAAACAGCTACGAAGACAGGGGGGATCATATGGATTGTGGCCGTAGTGGATTAGAAGAATTAAAATACTATTAAATGCAAATAATAAAGTCTATTTCTATTTAAAACTTAAACACTGTTTCCACAGGTGCAAGGATTTCCACAGGGTGTTGTTCCTTTCGCTCATGGCAGCCCAAAATGCCCCCCCCATCCTACTCCACATAGAGAGAGAACCTCCAGAAACAGCGTTTCATGAGGCATGTCAGGTTGCCACAGGAGGAAAAAGGTCAAAAATCTTTGTGGACAAAAATATTTCCAAACCATGGTCATCAATTATTTCTGTCATGATTGGTCACTATGTACTTGTCTTGGTTAGGTTTGAGATTTATAGAGTGTCATAGTTTGTTCTTGAATGTCACAGCTTTCTGCAAGGTAGTCAGTTGTCATTTCTCTCCACTTATGCTAGAGGGCCTTAGAAAAACCATTATGTTTTAGACCCCATCTGAAATATCTATTAGCCTGTTAACTGTATTTGGTTTCAACTGTGTAATCCTCCTCGAGTCTCAGTGAGAAAGGCAGACTATAAATAATGTAATTAAAGCCAGTGTGATGTGGCAGTTAGGGTATTGGGCTAGGAGCTGGGAAGCCCGTGCAGATTCTCATTCAACCAGGAAGTTTGCTTGGTGAACTTGACCCAGTTGCTCACACTCTGGTTCCCTCTCTCAACCTACCTCACAAACGTGTTGTGAGATTAAATGAGGGAGGTTGGATGGAGACAGAATGAGGGATAAATTCCCCTTTGGATTCTGCACCAGAGAAGAAAGAGTACTTCCTCCCCCCTCTCTCCATTCCTGCCACTTTATAGTTCTATGTCCTTCAGTCTAATAGGCTCTACCTTTGCACCCAATCAGAAGCATGCTTACAGACAACTCTAAAACCCCCTTCCGCCCCGCCCCCCGCTCCCCCAGCTGTTTAGGCTTCCCAATCAACCCTTCCCACCATGACAGAATGTTCTTTTCAAAAGAAAACTCCTGGGAAATATAGTTCTGCCCTTTAATTGGTGGAAAACGTCTGGATCCGTGAAAAGGGTGACTGCTCACCCTCAGTAATGTGGACCAATCAATAATTCTCAGGGTTCCAGAAATGGCAAGAAGCATGGACTGGGAAAAGGCAATTAAAGAAGCTTAGGTTTTCATTGTGTGTATTAATGAAAGTTGGTTTGAATCAATCCTTTTCAGTGTTGAACTATTAATTAGATCAGGGAGCACTTGTTACTTTTTGAGATGTCCTCTTGTTAACTGACATGAATTAGCATGCTCTTTTAGACCATTTGCATGGCAGTTGATAGGACAACCATTAACTAGGCAGGACAAAGGAATGGGAGAGCATACATAACTCTGAGATGTCTGTTACCAAGATGTCAGTTTTGTCCCTTTCAAATGGAATTCTGTGCTAAATAAGCCAATAACATTCAAGTTTGTCCCAGTTCCCTTTTGCCAGCGCAGCCTTTCGTATTCCAGGGAAAAGGTTGCTCTTTTTCACTCTTTGCCTAGTCATAAGCCAACAAATTAATGCTGCAGTTACTTTTTTTAGCAGTGGAAACACATATTCAAGTTCACCAGCTCAATTTAAAAAAATGCTCTTTGGAGTGGGTTTTGTTAAGCCAGCTAATAACTGAACATGTTCAACTTTCAAATTGTCTGACGTGAAAACTGATATATTTCATGTCATTCTAAATTATCCATTGATAATTCAGTATTTCTACAGGTGTTTCTAATGTTCCTTTTGTTATCATTGTTACCTCGAAGTTAGTTCCCCTGCTGGGATTTTTTTTCTTTGTGGTAATGATCTTTTTTTTTTTTTTTGCCTTCCCTCGGGCCTTACAGTCAGATCAAATCTATCCTTCTGATCTGTAACAGTATTTTAAACTATTAAATTATTATTATTTCTGATGCTGTGCAAAAATGAAAGAGATAAAGTAGCTAAGTATATAATTTTAGAAATAAGATTTGGCAGTCCCTCTTCTATATGATACTTCGGTGGCAGTAAGCAGTTGCATTTTTATATAAGCTCAGAACTATCATCTCTGTTGAAACAAAATACTCTGCTTTGTTCATTAGGAAACATTTTACAAAGCAAATTTGTTGGTGAAAAAGAATTACCCTGGCTGGCCAATCAATCAACAATAAACTATAACTTCTAATTAACAACACTGATCAGGCTATGTTGAACATTACCAACAACTGTGTATAAACAACTGTTTATTTCTGGAAAAAAATGGCTGATTTCTCAAAACAGAAAAATACAAGAATGGCATGCAATCATTCATTCTAGATGAAGAAAGAAGGCTCAGTGCATGAAGAATATAGGAAAGAAAGAATCCTGTTCAGCCTCATCAGTCTACAAAGGAAAGCTTAACATTTGGTCTTTTAGCAGGCCACCAGGAGGGAAACCATAACAGCAGAAAATAATGCTAGCCCATGCACACCTCTGGGACGCAGAAAGAATATTTTTAACGTTTTATGTAAAGGAGCATGTGTTAATCAATTTTAAAAGCTTTTTAAACGAGCTGCTAAAAATATACACTTTTTAAAAGCATAAAGCAAATTTCACGCTAGAGTAAATGAATCATCCAAAGTCGGATATTTTTTTTTTGCAGGGAGTGAAAAACTCCAAAAGACCAGAAAATGTACAGATACATCCATCCCTTGATTGTCTTATTAAATGCCTCTTAGATAGAATCTTAATTCAGTATACTCTGCTTCCTTCTTATTGCCTTTTGTCCTTGATTTCTTAAATTATTTCTCTTCTATTAATAAAACCCCTGTCCATATTTTTTCCTGTTTCCACAGACTTTCTTGGTTTTAACTTATTAAAAACTTGAATTACTCCTTCTGATTCTGATTATGTCCCATGTTCTTTGTTCCATGGTACTATGTGTGCATATACATGGTTTCCCTAATGGAATTATCAGTCTTAGATAACAAGCTTGCAGGCAGGGTTTATTCTTTTAGAACACAGTTCTCCCTGTATTTCTGTTCTGCACTCATTACTGCCAACTAAGAACTTAGTCCAATCCATTCTGTCTAATGCAGTTATTTTCTTCAACTGGCATCCAGAGTCCTCACATAGAAAGGGAGGGAAGAAGAAGGATGTGTATCTTTGCTGAGGACTGTTTTTCCCTCTTCTTGTTTCTGGTACCTTATAAAGCTTGGGGCTACTTCTACACTAGGGAGTGATTGTCATGTTGCCAGTGCAAAAGTTTCTCAGTTCACACTGGCAATGAAGATTCCATACATTACACAGTAATCCATTATTAGACACATATTCCCGTTCACACTAGGCCTGTATTATGTCTCCACCTCCTTATACTGCTGTTGTCACACTTCTGTCAGGGGTCCCCATCCCACCGTTCCTTAACATTCTGGGCACATGTGTAGTGCTGTAAGAAAAAGGGACCCAGAAGGGGAGGAGTTACAATTGTTTATCTTTTTCTGCTAAAGCAAAGGAACTTGACCTTTGTTTTTCACGGGAAATATTCCCTTTGATTGAGTTTTCCAATCGTTTTCCATCATTTTCCATTCAGGTGTGGCTATCAAGAGTCCATTTCATTTTTAGACTATCCTCTGGTCCTTGCAACTAGAGCCATTTACAGGCACCCATTTTCCATAAGACGTGGCTGCTTTACAGTCCAATCCAGACAGGGCTGGCGGGCTGGGATGGTGGTACTCCAGTGCCACCCCACCCATTCCACAGGGCTTTCTCACAGTGTTGGAAGCCCAAAAAAAGTACACAAAAACTCAACACAGAATTCCCCGTAGGGAAGAATAGAGATAAACCATGAAAATTGTGGTTTATCTCCACCAGTGGTTTATCTCCACCAGTTTATCTCACACGAATGCCGACCAGGCACTGGAGGCTGACTAAGGTCAGCCCATCCCCAGAATGCCCCTGGCCATACCAGGGCAGCATTTTGTGTTGGCAGGTCTGGACAATAGAGACAGCTTCTGGGTTGGCCCAGGCAAGTTGCCTCTCCATTGGTGCATTTGCCCCTTGTGCCAGCGGAATGGGCACTCATGACAGCACAGGGGTGTGCCCGCTTCAGGGGGGGATTTAGCTACTTCCTTCTGGATTGGGCTGCCCATAGTTGCCCATGATCTAGATTCAATAGGGTAAATCTGATGGAGCCCGTTGGGCGAATGTTCCTGCCTTGAACAGAGAATAGCACAACATGAACCTTCATCCCTCTGATTCCAGTGATATGATTCTTATCTGTTTCTACCATCTTTACTTAGGACTCATCCTGTAACTGAGCCATTATCAATTCTGATTATCCAACTCATGCCTCATTGTCTGGAGTTTATTTTTTCTTGTCCTCCTGCAGCCAGTGGCAATTTGCTTTAGTTCTCAGCCCATTCTCTTTTGTTTTGCTCCCTTTTATGTAGTACTGCGTTTCTGCGCTATGAAATATGATTCCATTCAGCAAGTTTATTCCCTGCAAGGCCACGTACTCCTAAAACAAGCTTAATTTAAAGAAGACAGCAGAGGTCCCATTTCATCCCATCTCCAACCTGCCAATTCCTCTCCATGGCTTAACTGAATGCACTGATGTCTCTGCCATTTATTCTATTAGGAGGAAATCCAGTGGTAAAGAATCAACTGACAACCAACATGACTAGTCTTTTTACCAGAGGCTACATGCAGGGACGGAAGGAGAGGTGGGGTAAGGATGGGAATGTGTTTCCTTTTATTCCAGCCAAAGCATACAGAGCGCAGATTTCATCAACTGTTTTGCTGACAGATGTATTGCTGTTTTCTTCACATCCGTGCTTGTGGGGTTATTCCTCTAATCCCTAACAAGATCCATCAGGGGCTTGCAAAACTTCAGCTGTTCATGAATTGCTCACAATAGACATTTTCACAAAAGGCTTAAACGTTCTCCAAAGGAAACATCAACGGGGGAAAAAAACAAGACACACAAAACTTTATTTACTTATTAAAAACCCAGGAGGGCAATCTCTAGCCTTCATTTTTTTTTAAAAAAAAACAGCTTTCCATAACCTCAGGAGAAGCAGCAGTTACTCAAGGGCAGAATTTAGCTTAATGGAAACACCAAGAAACAATCACGAAAAAATTGTTGGATGAAGAAGTTTGGGGCCCTGTATTATTTCTCTTTGTCTGGGGCGGGGGGCGGGGATGAAATTCTCCACCTGAAAAGATTCTGACAACGTAGTCCTTTTGTTTCAAGGGGCTTTGAAGGGTATATTTCTGCTTAGGGTGGCCTGCAGAGTTTTGATGTGATCCAGAACAGGTTTTTGCTTTTAAAAAGTGTAATAAATGGCAGCAGCACAATAGTTGTTTGCAAAGCTGGACAGTTTGCTTTGCTTCTTTTAGTGCTGTTCTTGATTTAGACACAGAAAGAGGGAAAGAGGAGACAAGGAAAAGCAAATTTTAGCCCAGGATCTGTGAATTTCTGCTGCAGAATATCAATTTATATTCACACATAGATTAAGGTGACTAAAGAGGCAATAAAAATCCATTGCCTTCCTGTATTAATAATGCATATTTTATGTTAGAAGTTGGTTTCATCGACTTTTGGTGATGAAAATGCATTAGCTTTGCCCCAATACAAAATTCTCATGCTGCTCCATCCAACCCAGGGGGTGGAGCGTGGGGGGGGGGGGAGGGAGATAAATATCATGTATGTAACTATTAGTAAGCAAGCTATTGGGCTGTGTAATTATGACTAAACAGATTTGGAAAACATTAAAAACTCATTTTGTCAGCAGTACCATGCACTGGCTCAATTAGAGTCTAAACTATCAAATCACGTACAGGGGCTCAGTGAAAATGTCAGCATATATACACTTGCTTGGTGTGCAATGTATAAAACCAACAGATCTCCACAATTAGTTCTGAGGTTAAGACAGAGCCCTAGCTCTACTGATGTCCTTGAAATTGCTCCCATTAGCAGCCATGGTTTCCACTCCTTTTGACAAACCACTTATATAGGTGACCAGAGTTAGCAGTCCACAGGTTTTTTTACATATCCGCTATGCACCAATATATTCAAGCTACACCTGCTGGTTCACACCCTTTTCAGAGCTGTGAAGCCGTTACAGGAAAGTCTTATACACAAGAGACCTTTTTTCTTTCTGAGGCCAGCGTGTGAATGTGCAAATAAGAGCACACGAAGCACGTAAAAGCCAAGGCTGATATGAATACAAATCTGCCCTTTGTGTAAACGAGGTTCAAGCTCTGACACAAATGATAATAGCAAGGAGATTTGACATTAAGAATGACACAGTGTCTTAACAGGTCCCATTATGCCAGGCAGGCAGAGTATTTCAGCCCTTTCACATAACTAAGTGACCTTTCCACCATATGTGCTCTGATACCTAAGCAAACTAGGCTGAATTAGAGACAAAATATCAGCCTTCACTTTGAATTTTCCTTCCCATTATCTGTTTCCGTCATACACATTAAAGGGCGATTGTGCATCGTTTCTTAAAACACCATCAGGGTCTCAGTGGCCAGTTTGCTTATTGGAGTACAGCTAGCATTTAATGCTACAGATGCAACTGTTTTACCAGTGCAATGCAAACCTAAGAACTCTCTGGTGGGAGTGAGTCCCATCGAACAGACATGAGTAGACTTGGTTACAACGGTACTGCAAGGGTGTGTAGACCTACTTAACTGAGAATAAGCTACACTGAATAATAGTGGGATTACTTTGAGTACATGTGCAGTGGCATATGGGGCCCAGATTGCACCCAGAGGCAAAATGTCCTCCAGGCACCCCCCCATCCACAGTGCTGTGCCCCCCCCAACAGCATGGTGCTCCATTCCCCCCAAGTCCCACTTACGTGAGCCGGTGGGGGCGGGGGATTCTCTTGTGCCATGGCTGTTGCCTGGGCAGGGAAGAGAAGCCAGCTACATGGCTTCCCTGCCCAGCAGCACCTACGGCACATGCAAGGGATGGGGAGAGAAGTTTGCTAGCTTCTCTTCCCTTCACCCATGGTTTCTTTGGTGCGGCAGGTGGAGGGATGGGAAGAGAAGCCCATCCCTGCACCTGTGGTGCCAGAGAAGCTGCAGATAAGGGGAAGAGAAGCCAGTAGGCTTCTTTGCCCATCTCTGCACGGTGCACCTGCGGTTTCCCTGGCACTGCGGGTGCAGGGACGGGAAGAGAAGACAGTGCCTGCACCCACAGCGCCAGAGAAGCCACGGGTGAGGGGAAGGGAGCCAGCAGGCTTCTCTGCCTGTCTTTGCATGGTGCACCTGCAGTTTCCCTGGTGCTGCAGATGGAAGGACAGGAAGAGAAGCCCATTCCTACACCCGCCTGCAGCACCAGAGAAGCCGTGGGTGAAGGGAAGAGAAGCCTGCAGGCAGCTCCTCCACCAGCAGAAAGGAAGGGAAGCGGCTGCAGCTGAAGCTCCAGCAGCGCCATTTCCCTTTCCCATGTCGTCCTCTTCAGAGGGCAAAGACTGGGGGGCGGGGAAGGCATCTGGTCATATGGGGGGCTAATTTTCACCCCCATGTGACCAGATTAGCTACGCCTGGGGACATGGGTTACCCCATGTCCCCGGATAGAAAAGCCACTGTACATGTGCAAGGATTACACTGTAAATGTGTTCTGCTAGTGCAAGATCCACTTTAAGGGTGCCAGTATTAGCAAATCCTGGCTATGGTCATATGCCTTCTAATCCACTGATGAGGCATTTTCTACCACAAGTGATGCATCTACAGGGGTGTCCAACTCTGGCCCTCCAGATGTTCATGGACTACGATTCCCATCAGCCCCCGCCAGCATTATGTGAAAGGGCTGAAAGACTCTGCTTGTCTGGCATAATGGAACCTGTTAAGGACACTGTGCCATCGAGAATGTTTAATCTCACCTTTTTGGCAAGGAACTCCTGTGGCTCCTGCTCCCTTCCCATTTTGTGCTCAGAACTATTCTGTGAAGCAGGATAGACTGAGTGTGACAAGCCCAAGGCCACCCAGCAAGCTTCACTGCAATGTGGAGATTTGTACCTGGGGGTCCCTAATATAACACTATAATTATGATATCATGCTGACTTTCAAAGCATGTGTGGCTACATTACTGGATTAGAGGATTTCACCACTTGAAAATCTTGTCGGCAAAATGTTAAGAATTCATGCAAAATAACTGCCTAACAATTGTGTTGTGCTGCATTTTTTACCTACCCTTCCTTTAAGGAGCTTAGAAAACCCTACACAGAGTGAGTCAATCTTACTTTCAGTCCCATACAGGATCACATTGTGTTTCATGTTACATAGTAGAAGGATCTTATTGAGCTGTAATAATCCTACCCCTTAAAAGGAAAAGACCTTCAGACACAGACTTCCAGTTATATTTTTATCAACTTTAATCAACTGTAATTTGTTAATCTGGACCCTGGAAATTTACAATCAGAATAGTTACAAATGTTCTGATATAGCATTTGCTGACAATATTTTGCAAACCAATGGATACGAAGCTGTCCTATATGGAATCAGATCATAGACCAGTGATGGCGAACCTATGACACGGGTGCCAGAGGTGGCACTCAGAGCCCTCTCTATGGGCACATGCACATAGAGTTCATCATGTGGGGGGCGGAAAATCACCCCACACACATCTAGGCTGGTCTGGGCCTCTGTGCGTGCACTGCGGTGAGCAGGGAGGATTCAGCTGGCAGGCCTTGGTGCCTGTGTTCCGGGTAGCTGCTGCCCGGGGGGGGAGGGTGCGCAGAGGAGGCAGAGATGCTAGAGAGGCACAGAGGGGTGCGTGCCGGACTTGCTGGAGGCTATAGCAGGCTGGCCAGTGCTCGAGCAGGTGGGGTGGAGGAAGAGGGAGCCAACCGGTTTTTTCTAAACTAAAACCTCAGCATTCATTGCTGGGTTGGCACTTTGCGATAAATAAGTGGGGTTTGGGTTGAAATTTGGGCACTTGATCTCAAAAAGGTTCGCCATCACTGTCATAGACCCATCATGATCTACTTAGAAAGGCAGCGGCTCTCCAGGATCGTAGACAGAGGTCTTCCATAATGCCTGATCTCTTTAAGTGAAGTTGCTGGGGATTGACCCTGCAACCTTCTGCAACTAAGCAGATTCTCTTACTGAGCTACTGCTCCTCTCACATGTACACAATTGTACATTCTTCATTTAAAAATGCATAGGCTGTTGTTTATTCTTAATGTCAGACAAAAGCAATAAATCAATAGTCTTTCCACTGGCAAGAGAGTCTGATAAGGCTGAACTGTTCCTTCTTAATCTGGTCCCTAATTCTACATACATTTATGACTTCTTTATACAATTCTTTATAGTCTTTCTCAAGGCATAATTTTAGGAAGAGCTAAATTTAAAGCTTTCCTCTTTGTTTTGAGTAGAAATCCCAGATGTTTCAGTTTATGGCTTCTTTGTGTCTTTTATATTTTTCTAGCGTGTCTATTGTGTTTAAAAATAATGGAAAGCAATGGCCTTCCACACAACCAGAATCAAATAAACTTATGCAGCTGGTTACATGGAAATTCAATGCTTGTCTGTGTAGCTTGGTATTGTTGGGTTAAACCTCATTCAGTTCTCCAGGCAGGGCAGAGTATAAGCAGTTGGACCTCTCCTCCCAGTAAGAGGCGCCACGAAGGCATATAAGTCAAAGACTGGCATAAGAGCAAGACACAAAATGGATGCCTGTCAAAGGGTTTGGGATCCACTTTGTGTGACAAGCCTGGGCAGGAAGGCAGCTATCCGCTGAACTTTCTTCCTGGTACTGAGATATGCATGGCTGGACAATGGATAATCTCCACTGTCACCATAACATGATTTTATCAATGCTCCAAGCAGAACATTACTTACCCTATCTGCCCCCATCCTAGCAATCAATAAGTGTTCAGGAGTATAACCCAGGAATTATCTTGGGTCCTGGTGACTCACCAGAAAAGCAATCAATTCTTTGTCTCTGGCTTTTTCTGCCAGCTTACCTCATACCACCTCAGGACTCATTTGGGGGCATAAATATTGGTCCTTTGGCCATTCTCTCTCTCTCTCTCTCTCTCTCTCTCTCTCTCTCTCTCTCTCTCTCTGTGTGTGTGTGTGTGTGTGTGTGTGTGTGTGTGTGTGTGTGTGTGTGTGTGTGTGTGTGTGTGTGTGTGTGTGTGTGTGTTCTGGATCCATGCACATACCCCCAATTGTGTGTGTGGCCTCTTGTCATTTTCCGCCTCAGTGCTGTTTTCCTGGACATTCCTTCAAGACTGGTTATCACCCATCCCTGAAACCCTATCTGATCTCCTCCCTGTTCTCTTAGCTGGTTCTTGTTCATTGCCTAAAATACATTTCTTGTTTTACTATTTTGATTCTGTAATAATTATACAACTGCCTGCTCATTTCAGAGTTTTTACCCAGGACTATAATACATAGGTTATCAATTCCATTTACCCCCTCTCATGCTAAATCCCCCTAATTAAAATGGAGACTGCCTATTTAGGGTAATGGGAATTATGGCTTGATGGAAGCACACCTGCTTTGAATGCAGAAGGTTCCAACTACCAGATTCAGTCCTTGGAATCTCCTCTGAAAAGACTTCAAGGCAATGACTACCAGGAAAGCCTTGTCTGTCTGACACCACCAAGACCCAGTGCCACTCAGATTAGAAAATACAGAGCTAGAGGGATCAAATATTGGTACAACAGCAGCCCGACTTTCTCAGTGGTAAGTGGTGTTGAGTTGGTGGGGAGGGCATTTTTACCAGTAAAAATAAGGAAGGTGTGGAAGACATTTCATTGCAAGACAGCATTTGGTGGTGAGGAAACCGTTTTGGCATGTTGAGCTATGTGTTTGAATTTTGCTAAGGGACTCTTACATTGTTGTGGCCTTACTTCTTATAAATATTTTGTGTGTGTTGCTGGCTGCCTTGAATATGAGGATATAAGGCAGGATATAAATTCTTTAGAACAAACAGAAACCAATCGAGACAACAGCAATTCCATAGGGTGGTTTAAGGAGGAGAACTCCTGCCAGTCTCCAAGTAAGGCCTAGAGTTTTCCCAGAATTACAACTGATCTTGAGACTGCAAACATCAGTCTCCCTGGGTGGACTTTTCAGCATCACATCTCTGCTGAGCTTCCTTCACTTCCCAAACTTCCCTTTCACAAACTTCACCACCCCAAATTTCCAGGAATTTCCCATCCTGGAGTTTGTCAGCCAGTGTGGAGGGAAAATCTACAGCCATTTCTGCCCTCCTGCTCAATCATAGTGTTGCCAGTCCATGTCTGGCAACTGATGGTAATGTGAAAGGGGCAGGGATGGTGTGATCAGTGATGGTGTGATGTCACTTCCAGAAAAAAAAACCTAGGATGTGACATCAGTCATCTCTAGGAATTGTTAGAAAGTCCATTAATTCCTAGAAAGGACTGATGCTGCTTCTTGCTATTTCCTGGATGTTGCTGGTGATTTTTTAAAATATCCTAGCACTAGCTGCTAGAGTACCAGCAGTCAATGGGCACTGGGGCAGGAGGTCTCCTGTTCAAAGCAGGCATATTGCAACCATATCCCCTCTCATGGAGACAGGAGTACACTGAGGCTAGGAGACACAACATTTTCATTGTGCATCTGATTCAAAGTCTGCAAGCACAAGAATTTTGTAACATGTAAATTTTCCCTGATATCTTTTCACTTGAAATGATCCTGGGTATTTCTGCATGAGAAACATGTTCCCCCTAGGCCACATCAGGCCATGGCCCACACCCGAAATGTTTAGTGATAGAAATGCTAGTAACCCAGCCCTACAAACACATCGCAACCTATTTCCATCTGGCATGCTGCTACAAAGATTTCAAGCTCTGCTTTGGGAGAGAGAGAAGTTCATCAGAAGCAGTTCTTGAAAAGCAATGCCCACAATTATTTGCTTCTCCATGTATGGAAGGCATTCCCTATCCCACCACTCCTACAATTTAAACACTTTGACTTGCATAAGAAGTCTAGGGAAATGGTTTCTAATTTTCTGTTTGAAATGCTTGAGAGATGCCAAATGCTTGAGAGATGCCAAATCATATGTATTTTCCAGTTTTTTGACTGCTTGAAAGAATCAACGCAACAAATTATAAGATGTTAAAGTGACTATTAGATGAGATATGAAATATCTCTCGATTGTCTTAAAGCCCTTTTCTGCTCTTTTACATTTGGGTAACCCTCCTATGGAGGGGCCACCCATTCCCCTCTTTGGGGGGGGGTTTAAATTTGGGTTTGGATGCCTTGTACCATATTAACCTCTGTTTTAATGGAATTTTAGTAAGCTTTAATTACTTTAAATAGATGGAGCTTATGTAAATTGTTACTGTGTATTTGTATGGTTTGCTCTGCCATTTAGTATTGTATCGATTTTATGTTGTACACTGCCCAGAGCCCTTCGGTGACAGGGCGGTATAAAAATCTAAGTAATAAATAAATAATAAATAATAAATGTACTACTCACTGTATTTGGTTTTATTAAGGGCCATTTGCAGTAAGAGTGAGCAGAGCAGTGCTGCTGTGTAGAACGTCTGCCCTTTGTCTATAGCAAGCAATCTATTTTCATTCATTTTCTTTACAGACTTAAATGAGCAGATGTAATTCAGTTTAGATAATGCATCACAGCTGCAGTAGGCAGGAAAGAATGGAAGAAAGTAATTGTTCCTGAAAGGAAGATACAAATGAATCGAGCACATCGTATTGGTGCAATTCAAGTTGGAATTTCTCTCTGTCAACTTGGACAGAGCATGCATAGCAACAAATCTTCCCTCTTATAACTGTAATCCAGTAAAAAAACAAAAGCACAAAGTTGAACAGGTGAATTAGTGCCCTTCTATATTTTACCAACAGAATGGATTTTTTTTAAAAAAATCCTTCTACAGTTTTTCTTATTACAATAAACAGAGCCACATTAAATTTCCACTGAGACTATATCAACCAGGAAGCTGTCTAGTTCTGTAGGACTCATCATGCACAGTGCTTCTGGTAATGTCTTCCTCAGGATTGACAAAATAAAGAGATGGACTGAAATGCCCTAAGTGAATTTAAGCACTACATACATCAAGTTGGGTAGGATTCCACTGGCTCTAGCCATTGGCTCCTGTTCATGCTATCAGAGACTACTAGATGCACTGCCATTTATGGGGATTCATGGATGGAAATATCCCTGCTTCATGTACTCCAATAGGCTTGTAGAAAGAGTAGCAAAAAAATCCAAATAGATTTGCTGAGGTCCATCATTATCTATTTTGTTTTGTCAACACAATTGATGCAGTGACACTTAAATGAAACTGTTCTATTTGTGGAATATTTTTTTATTAAGACTTTGAAATCATAAAGAATAAAAACCAAACAGACCAAAAGCCAAACACTATTCTATTTGGGACTTCTTTCTATTTCATATCTCAGCGCACCTCTTGAAATTGTTTGTCTTCTCTTTCTAAAGATAAATGTGCTTTGCTACTGCAGTCGACTTAGCTTCTTGTCTTTTGTCTCGAGCTTTCAGCACCAAGAAGCTTAAGCTAGACAAATTCATATTCTGACTTTTGTAATCCACAAACACTGACAACACATTTGTAGCAGTGATCACTACTTTTCATACGCACTATAGAAAGGTGAACATGTACAAGAGTAATGTGTACATTAGCTGTTCACAAGTAAAATACCATTGGTTAATAATCACCCTCCTAAAACCACATAAACACAATTTCTAAAAAAAACTATTTTAAAATAGTTTTAAGTACTTGTAAGTTGTACTTTCACTAATTAATGTAAAGTACCCTCTACTTTCCTGGGAGTAATGCCCATGGTCAGCGCCCTAGGAAGGGAAAATGGCGCCTGGGGCAAAATGACGGCCGTGCTCCACCCCGCGCTCCCACCTCCCCAAAACACCCTTCACCTACCTTTTCGAAGCGAAAAAAGTAGCCTGATGTGGTGCATGGGGGCTGCAGAGGCTGCTGCGGGGCATGGAGGGGGGTGGGGAAGGGAGGGAAGGGAAGGGGTGGGGGAGCGATTCTCCACCCCCTTGCCTTACCTGTGCCCGGATTTTGTCTCCATCCCCTCGCACCGTTGTAGCTCTGCCACTGCCCATGGTGCAGAGAATCTGAGTAGACCTGCTTAAGATTGTTCTCTTAGGCAACAATAGCTCACTTTTTATCCAAAGGTATTGAAAAGGTAATGGCACTGATAAAAGTGGTATGATAACATGCAAATAGAGACTTTAGGCTTAGCCTGAATTATATAAAAGCTGTGTTCCATAAATGTTCTGATCTTCCTTCTTTCCTAGTGGCCAACCGATAGGCTATTTGACCAATAGTATTTTATGGTGCTGAATATTGGGCTTTTATTTTTTTTTATTCTTCTATTTCTACCCTGCCCATCCCCGTAGGGCTCAGTGTGGTGTACAACATAATAGAACAGTATACATTAAAACAAATAAATATCAATAAAATATATAAAACAGTAAAATGGTATACGGTAAAATAGTATATATTTCCACATGACATTTAAAACATTTTGAGGCAGCAAATAAAACATTCTCTCCATGGAGCCCCACACATTTTTACCCCCAAACATTTTATTTCCAGCCTCAAAACATTTTAAATGAATCCCCTTTTAAAACAATTCTCTGGCTGAAACATTTTGAAAATGACTTGTTGCAGTCCAATCTATTGACTATGTTTCTCATGCTTCTCTGCTTCCCTGATCTTCCTCCTCAGCCCCATTTTCTGAGCTCACTCCATTTCCCCTCACCTGTTTATTTGAAGCATTTTTCTATTTGTTCTTTTTTTTTGTGCGGGAGGCAATCTTTGAAGCATCACACGTTCATGGAGTCTAGAACACAGCATGAGACTGTGCAAGCAGTGAAGCTTCGATTCAACATAGGACCCAAAAAAGGTATGGGGGAGTGAACCACATAATGGCAGCCAGGGTTTGTTTCAAGGGAGTAAGTGTGGACAAAAGGAGGGATTGAAAACTGTTTACAAATGTTTCACAAACATTTTAGGAGATTTGTGTGGAAACTGTCATTGTTTTAGTGCTGCTTTTATGTCCCCAGTAGACTGTTTGAAAACTTTTATGTCAATTTTTATGATTTAATTTTTGCATTTTATCCTTATGAGCTGCCTCAAAAAGATCTCTGAAGAGGCAGGATACAAGTGCTCCAACACTAGTAATAATATGTAATGGCTAGCAAAGCTGATGCTATCCTTTCTAACTGCAGCAGCTATCTAGGTAGGAGGAACAGCAGACTTCCTTTCAAACATGTTGGCAGCGCTGTGAACATTGACAGTTCCATCCTTCATGATTAGCAGTGTATTGTAATAGTAATTACTGCTAGTTTCCAATCCAATTGTAAGAACCATAGCCATAGCCTCAGGGCCACATGTCTATTGATGCCTCTCAATTGGGAGGGAGGGATGGATGGATGGATAGATGTTTATTATATATATAGTGTGTGTGTAGTATATGTGTGTGTATGTGTATATATATTGTATTTATATTGTATATGTATTATATACAGTGGAACCTCGGTTTACATTGATCTCAGAGTTTGTCGGTTTCGGCTATCGTCGATCGTCGCCGGCCGTTTCTTACATTGGTTTTTGTTGGTTGTCTTGGATTTTGTCAGCATGCCAACAAAATCCGAGGCAACTTTTGCGTAAGTTAGCTGTGCAAACTGCATACCTCGGTTTTCGCCAGTTTCAGTTCAGTTTCCGAACAGATTACTGATGAAAACCGAGGTTCCACTGTATGTATATTGTATATTGTATATTGTATGTATGTATGTATGTATGTATGTATGTATGTATGTATGTATGTATGTATGTATGTATGTATGTATGTATGTATGTATGGTTTCAAAAATGTGTACATACAGAAAGGGAATTTATAACATATGCTAAAGGACAGTGCTATACTATCTTTAGAAACTACCATTAACTATCATAAAATGTTATGGGCAATATCAGAGCGATGTCCTTCATATATTTTACCATTCCTCTGATTGTAATATATCTTTCCTGCTGAATATACAATCATGCTGCTTGCAGTTTGCATTCCTCCATGCTAAGCAAATTTCGAGAGGCATAAGAACAAACCAATTGCAGAGCGTTGTCCTCACTGATTGTAACCATTATTGTATTTGAAAAACCCTGACCTGCCTTTAACAGCCGTGAAGTTTATTGTTAGCCTGTGGGTACAAATTTTCTTAATTTTCTTCATTTTCACTGCAGTTTGCATTCAGCACTGAAATAGGAGAAAATCAGTGAACAGATACAAATAAAGTTAGTTAACGTTCATTCTGATCTCTGTATCAATTGTTCCCATCCTCATCCTTCCTATAATCCAGCGCAAAATTTTGTTAAACTTCTTGTGTTTTGGAGTCATGTACAATTTGAAACATCTCTTATATGCATTCAATATCCATATTTTAGTATTTGAGTTCAGTAGCACCTTAGAGACCAACAAGATTTTAGGAGCATAAGGTTTCCAAACACCAACAAGATTTTCAAGATATGAGTTTTTTTAGAGTTAAGGCTCAAACTATCTTGTTGGTCTCTAAGGTGCTATGACTCAAATCTAACTGTTCTGCTGCAGATTAACACAGCTACCCTTTGAAACATATTTCTTTAGCATTTCTGTGTTGAAAGAGCAATTGCAAATAAATATCTAAAATCCAAGATCACGTGTATAAAGTGCATGTCATAAAAACATATATAGTTTTATTTTGCAACATGGACTGCTTAAATTGGAATAGTGTATTCCAGAGAGAATTCCTATTGGGAGGAATTTGAAAATTTCTTTATGTGAAAAAAAAAAACATTAGAAGGTTCATACTTTAACTGCTGAGAGAAATCCTTCACAAACAGCAACGTAATTTCTTTTGGCACATGGAAAACTAACACAGTTAATGTAGTACAAGTGCTCACGGACAGCGGCCTACTTCATCAAATACATAAATGCACAGAGTGTCTGTTTCAAATTTCAGTCTGATCGCTAAACTTTCCTAGTAGCTTGCGAAATATTTTTTGACATATTCATTTTCAGATCCTTGAAAAAAATTAGAAGAGAAACCATTATTATTGTTATTATTTTCATTTGAACCTTTCTCTTCCCCTGTTTGGTTCACAAAGCAGTTTGCAATGAAAAACAATATGTAGCTGACAGCGCAAATACAGTTAAGCAATAATAAAATATCCTAAATCAGAAGGAGATAACCACAGAATAAAAACTTGAAAAGACTGTCACAAATGGAACATTTTACACTATCTTCCAAAGAGGTCAAGGATACAGATCTACTGAGTTTCCTTCAAGAACAAATGTCATACAGCAGGAGCTAGCAGCTATCACTAATAAATATTGGACTGGGTGAGGGACAGTAAACGAAAATTTAATCCAAACAAGACCATGACTCTGTTGGTTGCTCATGTAGCTTAGCAGGGACTAAGGGTTTGACCTGTTCTAAGCAGAACTGCATTCCCCTATAAATGATCAACTATGCAAGTGACAGTGCCATCCCTAAGCAGAATTACACATTTTGAAATCCATTGAAGCAGATTGGTTAAGAAGAGTATAACCCTGCTAACACTGTTGGAGTACTATTAGATCTAGGTTTACAGATGGACTCCCAAAAATGTCCCATCACAAAAATGCCTTTCAATTGGCTCAGGATGGTGTGCTGGGGGCAGCTCTTCCTATAACAGCATGGCTTAGCCAAAGTTGTCTATGTCTTGTCATATACACATTAGTTCACTGAATTGTCCCCTTGGTGCTTTTGAAGACTGTTCAAAGACTATAGTTGGTTAAGAATACGGCAACTAGACTGCTGATTGGCAAGGACAAAAGGGAACACATTTCACCAGTAATTAAAGAGCCTGATTAGCTACCAGTTTGTAAGACCTAATTTAAAGACTTAAAAGTTCTGGAACTAGAATCTCTGAAAGTCCATACATATCCTACAGACCTACCTAGCTGAAAATCTTATTTCTAGCCCTTCTTCAAAACTTCAGCTTGGGACATAAGTGGCTACCAGAGACAGAGCAAACTGTGTTTTGATAGCTCCATTTGATGATTCCTTGCTTGAATTTTAGGAATTGTGCCTTTGTATTTTAACATTGTTAGAAACCTTTGTGGTTAATAGGTAGGATGATAGTGATCACGATGATAACAAAAATTATTCTGAGAGATTACCATCTTCTTCCTGCATGGTGGAAAGAGACAGTGTGGTGTGGTCAGAAGAAGGTGTACTTCAATCTTGAGAACTGGGTTTCTTTCTCCACTCCTCCACAGGAAGCCTGCTTGCTGACCTTGGTCACAACTCTCACAGCTCCACCAACCCCAGTTGCCTGTTGTGGGGAGGGGAAGGGAAAAAGGTTTGAAATCCACTTTGAGTCCTCAACCCTGGGGATTCTTACCACTACCACTAGGCCCCCCCCCCTCTCTCTCCCTCTCTCTCCCCTATTATTCCTATTATACTATTATACTATTCCTATTATATATGTTTTTCATAGAGCCATTTTGTGTGGGGGAGATAGGAATGAATCCTTTGCATAAATCACCTGGAACAATTAGGGTGGATTTCTATGTTCTGTTTTGCAGTGCACTTGCTCTTTCCTTAAAGCACACAGGATGTTGATTGGGGGAAGTTTATCAGGGATCATGCAATAGATATGTGCCTGGTTCTGTAGTTATCATGACGATTAACTATTGGATGATATCAGCATAAAAATATATACAAAGATCTTGCTTGCAAGGATTGTTTGTTCAATGTATGTGTTTATAATTGCACCATAGTTCATACGATCTGCTACAGGTAAGTATGCCATATCTGCAGATTCATGAAGAACTTTCGGATGACCTAAACCCCCTCAACTCAAGTAATATATAGTTTGGAAAATAAAAAAGGAAATCAAAAGAAGCAAGAGGAAGTCAATTTAATTTTCATCATCCTTGCCATGCACCTAAGGTCACATTTGTGTAGTTCTATTTGATTTTTCTATGGATTCTTTAAAATATGTATATGGAAAAACTTCACTGAGTTCCCAGCATGATGCAAAGAAAATGCAGACAATATGAATTGGCACCATGATCCCATTTGTTCTTGGGAAACTATTTTCTAAATGGATAAGTAAATGACAAAGACCTTTCCAGGATACCACATGGAAGACAATCTAAAATCCCAAGGGATATGTTTTGCCGAGACCTCATCTGAAAACAAAACTGCGCCTTGAGATTTCTTGGTCAGCTGTATTTTTTCTCCCTCCTTAGCTGTTACAGGTATTTTAATATCCTCCAGACAAATACATGCTTATTAGAGGGGGGGAAAACCTGAAGATAGATGTTTATTATGAAGAGATAAAAAGGGATAAAAGATTATAGAGCAAATGACAAAATGGAGGAGAAAGATTACAATACATGAGGTATAATATTGTAGGTGGAGGAGCAGTACCACAGGCATGTCTTAGTATAATAGGACAAAGCTTTTCCAACAGATGCAGAATGGCTCAGATTTACTTTCAAACAACATTCCTGCTAGTTAATCTCTCAACCCTGTTCATTCACTAACAGGATTCTAAGGTTACAAAACAATAATCTTGGATACAGGCTTATCTTCTTCTCCCAGGAAAAGGAATCAAGTATTAACAGCAGATAGCAAAGAGGGTCCCATAGGGCATGTTAAAGGTGCATTCTTTTAATTTTGAAGTGTATCTACTATTAACAGGAGGAAATGTGGTGCAAGTGTATACTGAGAGAACTATACCCCATTACATTTTTGCCCCAAGCATATCAGCAGGAATCTATTGACAACTTAAGCACACAAGCAAATTCCATTAGAAAGCACAGCATAATCATCTTAAAATTATTCAGAAAAGAATGGCAATCACAGCATTTAATGCAGCAGAGGAAGGAGATTTAACGTTTATTCCTAAATGAAACAAAACCCTGTCAAGTTTACCAAGGTGTAGCCTAAGTCTGTAGGGGCAAAAGGGTTGTGGGGGAAAGGGATTAGACAGTTTAGACAGTTTTTCTTCAGAATGATTCTGCTGCCATTTAACACAAAGGCAGCTGGGGAAAAGAGGCTATGATTTCTAAGCTCTAACACAATTCTCTGCTCTCAAAGACCCCCATACATATGCCTGGTACCTTCAAGGAAGGGGACAAGGGCTTTGCTTACATTCTTGCAAGGTGGTAAAGGCTGCCATGCTACCTTACCCAGCCAAAACGCCAGTGACCAGTCTTGTCTGTGTTCCATGCTCTACCTCCCAAGAAGCACACTATTTCCATCCTTCGGAAGAACAAACGAATGAACCAACGAACATATATACACATAGGATAAGATTAAATCTCTCTCCTCATCTAAAAGCAAATCTGGGAGAATCAGATGATTATACATATGCAAATCAGGAGTGAGAATTGGTGTATATATTTTACAAAACTGAAGCATATGGGCAAAAAGGGTTAAAACTTTCACCCTTCTGAGTTTCTCACACTGTATGAATTATTTATTTTTCACCACCAACTCCTCTAGAGACAGTGGGAAGTAAATTAATTTAGGCAGGGAACAGCAGAAAAATGCTGAAATGGGAGAAAGCTGTGCAAAGTTTGTAGTGTGTGTATAAAGGGTTTAGCATCCCTCACAGTTTCTGTTTTAAAATAAGTCTTCACCCAGATAAAGAGGCATATCTAGGATGGGGCTGCCAGGGTACATGTCCTGGGTGCCACTTGAAGGGCTGCCTTTGGCCCCTTGGCCCCTCCCCACACCAAGAACTGTCCTACCCTAGAAGGATCCAGCTTTAAACTGTGGGATCCACTTCTGAAGTCCACATGGACTTTGGAGGAACAGCCAGCAGTTCAACGCTGGGCTCAGCCTGGCCAGGTCCAGCTTTATACTGCTGGAAAGCTCCACCTCTGACATCAGAAGGACTTCAGAGGCGGAGGCAGCAGTATAAAGCTGGATCTCGCCAGGCTGAACCTGAAATACTCCTCCTCAAATGTCCACATGGCCTTTGGAGACCAGTGCCGTTCTGGACCCAGCTAGGCTGCAGGTGAAGGAGAGGGGGAGAGGGGGTTTCAGTGCTTGCCCAGTGCTATTTTCCATAGATATGCTCCTGCCTGCAAATGTTGTCAAAGCAACAGCGACAGTGTCCTGTTTCAGGCCCTTCCCTCAAACAACTCCAGGGCAGCAAGCCTGGCATCTTGGTTCACAGTTGTGAAAACATGTATGCAGGAATCTACAGCAAAAAGATTTCCCTGGGGTTTAGTGGACATGGGATAACCTAAACAGAGTGGGGGACCCTTTCCCACAATCTCTAAATTGCAGAATGGTGGAAGCGTGCAGCCAAGGTACCTAATTTTTCTCTCTCACTGTCTGCAGTATTCGGGAATACCAGGGACAAAAATGAGTTTTGAACAATGCAAACATGGTCAGACTTCTCATAAGGTTCAATCCAATGAGCAGTGGAGGGAGTGAGGATCTTGCAATCATGAGATTTTACAATCACTGCCCAATTGAAACCTCTGGAAACAAAAACAGAGAATGAAATAACTAACCCTATAATTAACTGAATTTCTTATACCCACTTAATAATATGATGAAACCTAATCAAGAGTTTGTTTGATGTGAGAGTGTGTGTGTGTGTGTGGGGGGGGGGGTTTACAAAGAAAATGAGCTAGAAATTAAAAAAATGCTATATAACACCAGAAATAAACAGATATTTGCAAGTAACGGATTCCGTATTAGTCACTACTAACTTTATCTGGGTTGGGGCCACTTTCATCAAGGTCACAAGAAATCAATTCAAAACAATGCCAGTAAGTCACTGCCAAGAGGAGCTAACACAGTACAGTTCAACAAAAACACTGAGAAACGAGGGGGAAAGCCCCAAAGACTTAAACAAAAAATGGGCAAGAGCGATAACTTTCCCCATAAAAAACAGTTTTGCATCTTTTTATTGGACATCAACAAAACCTTTCAGAAGTTTTGTATGTTTACTACATCCCTTTCCTGAGGCATGCTAACATTAATGGGCCCAGCCTAGCTTTCTGGCAAGCAGGCTTAGGAAGAAAACAATGCAGTCAATCAATACTGTAGGGAGAGGACTGTACCATTATCTATGACCGGGGGGGGGGGTTTAGTACACTGTGCCAGAACACACTAATGCAGGGGTGTCAAACTCACAGCCCTCCAGATGTTCATGAACTACAATTCCCATCAGTCCCTACCAACATGAGCATTGGCTATACTGGCAAGGGCTGATGGGAATTGTAGTTCATGAACATCTGGAGGGCCACAAGTTTGACACCTGTGCACTAATGGATCAAGAAATCATGTTTGTGAGTTTGTAAGGAGATGGAGGTCACATAGAGATGAAGGTCACATAAGACCCAAGTACACACTCAGATCTGCAGGTATCATACTCAGTAGTTCAAACAGTGTTTCCTGCATTTCAGGAATACTATTTAAGGGAATACTATTTCTCTTAAAGCACTAAGAATGGATAATGCAGCTGATGTGTAGGAGGGTAGTAAGGCAAAGAACAGACAGCCAGATTCCCACAACAGGCCATAAGCACCATATTAATGTTGTTCTAAGCAGAAATCATGGTTTGTTAAAAGTAGGAACCAGCTAAACATACTTACTTTGCTTGTCTCCTGATTCCAAGTCCATACTTGAAATATCAGGCGTTGGTACTATTTAGGCAGGGGAAGGGGAGCTTCAGACCTAGCTGCCAAGGATTTTTAATAGGAAGTCCCTACCCACATAAGGCAGGACACAAATATTAAAACATGCTTACTGAACTACATATTGCAGGGTGTGTTGACTATGCAATATGTGGAGTCCAGAGACAGTCTTGAAAATATGTTTCATTAGATTTAGAACTCATAAGAAGGTGCCTGAAGGGGCAAAAGTTATCATTCTTTATAACTGGATTCATAACATTGGCCAATTATGCACAATGTGCTTGCTGCATGATGTCCATCGCAGCAAGATTTCTTCTAAGACCTGTTTTCTCAAGCCCCACTTTCACTTTCCGTTCTCTTTGTGGCAAGCGAGACCACTTTTAGCACAACTTTTAATTTGCTTTGCTGCCAGAGTGGGGAGATTTGGCAGTGACCACAGCTTTGCCACAGAGATCTTCCCTCTGCCCAGGGTCAGCATTCCCTCTCCCTCATGCCACTCTGCACACCTTACCCCTTACCCACCCCCCCACTGCCGGCAGAAAAGAAGCTCACTCACATAGCACCAACCTCTAATTCTCTTGATGTTTTGAGATATTGATATAAAGAGAGCTTGGAAATAACAAGTACCACCAGCAGGACAGGTTGGAGGGGAGAGGACGAGAGAGGGAGAGAATATCTGCTCTAGGAGGGTCCACTTTTTTAGTGGCCTGTGGTCCAGGGAAATGCTTTGCCTCTTTCATTGGGGAGGGGGTATTGTTTTTTGAACAGTAATATTGACCTAAGTGCTGCTTAAAGGGCTAAGCCAGCAGTTTGACTACCAGGTGTAATGAAACCTGTGCCTTTAAAAATCAATTGATGGGTGGTTACGAGAACCAGGGCTGGAGAGCTCTCTGCAGAAAAACTTCAGGGAAAGGAGGGAGTGCCTCCTAGTGTGTAAACAGAGAAATGTGAGGAGAGCCCTGTGCAAACCCACTGCACAGAGAGGAGTCCTGAGGTGAGTATTCCATGCATAATGGGCCATTAGTAGCTACAAATCATTAGCATAACATAATTATAAAAGGCAATAGTTACTAGCACAATCAGTGCAATCCTAATCCTTTTAAAACCACCAACTTCATAGGATGTAATTCTGTGTAACAATGCAATACTAAACAATTACATTAACTCACCTGGCTTCTTTCCTAACATGCAAAATGGAGCCTATATATCTGACTCCATTTTATACCAAGGCTTTTTTTTATAAGCTCTAAAGCCCTTGAAGCCACCATTAGTATAAAATTCTGCTGTACTACAAAATTATTAATATGGCAACTGCCTCCCTTTAATCCAAATTACTTTAATTATAAAGATAAAAATTTTAAAAGCTCCAGACAGTTCCTTATTAATGAAGCCATCAGAATACAAAAGGATCTTTAAATAGTGAGTGGGATTGTTCAGCAAATTTCTTCACAGATTGTTTTAAGAGAATATTGCAATGTGTGGAAATATTTTAACATGCAACTTAGCTGGGGGTGGGGCAGGCACAGGGTGTCTTGGCAAAGAGCCCAAGGAACCTCATGCAAAATCACAGACCTGACTAATACCAATCAACAACATTTTATCTTTATTCAGTGAGGTTTTTACTATTACAGAGAACAATCTTGTGCAACTGCTGAGAAAGCGCAGGTTTCTGAGTGAATGCACACTGCTAGGCTGACCCATGCATTCATTTCTGCATGGTGTGGAGAACAAAGAGTAAATTCTACCTCCTTCTTCCCTTCCCATCTTCAGAGGTGTATCACCGTGTGTATGCAGACTTCCCTCTGTGATAAACCTCTGAAGATGACAGCCACAGATGCAGGCGAAACATTAGGAACAAGATCCACCAGACCACGGCCACGCAGCCCGGAAAACCCACCAGAACCACAAGGGGAGAGTTTTGCAGATACGAAAGCCCAAGGCCATGAAAGGCTTTGTATGTGATAGCCAATACTTTAAATTGAACCTAGTAGCTGATGGATAGCTAGTGGAGTGACTGGAAGTAATGTGCATACTCCATCGAGCATCAATAGCCGCGCTCTGGTATTCCACACCAACTGGACTTTCCAAATTGATTTTGAGGGGAGACTAATATACATTGTGTTAGAATAGCCTACCTTTGTGTCACCATCACATGAATCCAGGTATCTAGATCAGGGGCTGGTCTGCTACTGCTCTCTCAATCACTTTGCCTAGGAAGGGGAGGTTATAGACAGGGCAATAATTGGCTGCATATTTTTTCTGCAGGAATAGGTTTTCTAGTAGTAGTAGTAGACTGAAAACTACTTTGTTGGTTGAGGGAACATGCCCTCAGTTAGTGATTGGTTTATAATAGATACTAGAGATTTATTGATATGATCTTTACATGATTTTAGAAGCCAGGCTGGGCAAAGATCCAAGGCATAAGAAGAGGCCTACACTGATCCCAGAAGCTTGCTAATATCAGTCATGGAAACTGGGTCAAAGTGGTCCATAAACAGAGCAGGCTGTTCTTCTGGTAGACCTTTGTAGTCTTCTAGTAACATCCAAGTCAGAGCATATTCTTGATATTTTATAAGCAAATACAAAATGTCTAAATGTCTCCAGCCTTTTTCAGATCATGTTGCTCCATAGTAAACCACTGGTCTGGGTGTCATCCCAAGGGTGGAAAACTTCTTGAAGGAGTTTCAAATCCCACACTTCTACTGCAACTTCAACAGAGGATGTGTTTGGAATCCTACAATTTCCATCAGATCATTCTGGTATCCAGTAGGACTTATAAGCCTCAGTGATAAAGCAGAAGGCTGGGATGGATTTCCAAATTTCAAGGGGTAGTTCTGAGTAATTGAAGTAAGTTAATTGGGAGAAAAACAAATATTACGAAGAATTAACTCCTACACTTTGGAATCTGGACTTAGAATTACTTGACGCTTCTAATTCAACTGATGCAACATATATGGGTGGACCATTTTAATCAGACCCCCTGTTCTGCAGGGTGTTGAACCCACAGTGACCTTAGTTTTGGGTAGGTAGTGGTCAGACAATGGTTCAGGGCAAATCTACACCACTGAAATAAAACCTTCCTTCAAAGATTCAGTGCAAAAGATAAGGTTCATGAATTGGGCCAATCACGATTTGTGGAATACGTCCACATAAATATAACTTTTTCACACTTTAGCTTCTATACAAAGAAATATGCTTGCAATGGTCTAGGCCAGTGGTGGCGAACCTTTGGCACTCCAGATGTTATGGACTACAATTCCCATCAGCCCCTTCCAGCATGGCCAATTGGCCATGCTGGCCGAAGCTGATGAAGGAATTCACTACCGAGATCTAAACTCCTCAGAACAATGGAGAGTTGCTTAAAATGTCTACCTTGCCAAGAGGGTTACACACCCTTTCGGATGACAGTCAGTAACAGGACCAAATGGAACAACCAACTATTATTTAGCACAGCTTTTGGCCTGGCATTGTCAAACATTTTGAAGGCACAAGTAACCCTGTTCTCCTCTTCACCTTTTAGTTTGCTTCTCAACCAAGGACAAAAAAAAATATTGCAAGGTGAACTATTTAACCCATTTGGATTGTTTACAGAATTGATTTTTTAACTGCAAGAGGCAATTGCAATTAAGATTTGAAGACGAAGGGAGAGCAAATAAGTCATGAATGTGGGATGCCAAACAAAATGCTTCAAAATCTGATTTGAATGGAATACCAGGCAGAGTTATGTGTAAAAAGTTTGTCAGTTGCATATTAAATATTGAGGAACTGTAAATAATAGCCATCTCCTTCTCTTTGCAGTACTGTCAGAAATCACTTTTGTTTTTTTACAGGAATTATGGCCCAATCCAACGTTCAGGATTGAATCTGTTTATGGAGGCAACATAGGGCTGTGCTAGGGGATTTGCCCTCCCTGGGGTTCTTACCATGGCAGAGGGGTAAATTTGTCAATGGGCAGTCACTGCATCAGCACTCCTGTGCCCCCACCACCTCCGCCAGTGTAGTGGGGGGGGGGGTTAGAGGTGTGGCTGGGGTGGCATAAGTCCATAGAGACCAATGGAAGGTTTTTCAGTGGCAGGGAGCTTTTTTGTTTTTTGTCTCCACCAAGAAGCCCTCTTGGAGATGAGGGGGCATCTTGCCACCAGGGGCGCTAGATTGGACTGTCCATGTTACAGCCATATGAAGTGAGAACAGAGAAAATACTAACTGGAGGTCCAGACCTATAAAATAAAGTTCTGTAAATCTGGACAGATTAATTTTGATGGAATAAGGATAATGAATGGAAGCTTTTATGATGGTATAACAATCTCACTGAGCATTTTATGTGCCTCCTTGTTTTGTCTCCAGCAAATAACTGTTGAAAATTCAAATCATTCATTGTTGGAAAAGGTGTAGGAAAAAGTCAACAGAAGAGGTCTAAAATACTGTCACATCCTGTAATATCCATAATGTTTTTGTAATTTGAGAAATAGACTTGTGTAGCCTGTGGGAGGATTTTGCTTACCATTTTTATTTAGGTAGTTCAGTAATCTAAAAAATAAGGGAGGAATATGCTGTAGTCATAGTGATTGAATAAAGAACACTCCTGAGGTGAAAATAAAAATAATAATTAGGATCGACATTTAAAATGGATGGGCTTCCATATTTCTACATATTAGCTGTAAGGAGATTTCTACATATTATCTGTAACGATATTTTTCTTGATCAGACTACTGAGGTAATGATCTTCCACAGGGTATGTTTTGAGTCAAGATATCATAGTGACTTTTAACTTGATTCAGCAACTTTTTATAGTATTCAGCTAGTCATCAAGGCACTCCAAAACATATTTCTATAGCTCCCTTCCTCCTAGGGACTCAGAATGGTGAACAAAGACCTCCTCCCCCTTTTTTTATTACAACAAGTAATAGTACAATACATGATAGGAAATTATTGCCCCAAAGTCACCGCATAATTTTTATGGCTGAAGAGGAACTTGAACACATCTCCCTGATTTTAATCTGACACTCTGATCACTATACAACACTAGATCATTCCAGGCAAACCTGACATTCTCATTATGCCATACTAATTTTTGCTAGCTAATGATTGGATGCCAGCCTAGAACTGATCCATGATAAAGAAAGGACAGAAAATTACTTTTTAAACAGATTTTTATACCCTGATTTTCTGCCTTCATCAGAGCCACCATGGCAGATAAAAGACACACATAATACGAACATTTTTCAAAATCCAGAAAACCAAACAACAATGCATCATTGAAACAATTAACATGAAAGCTAAAATACACATAAAAAACCATAAAGATAACAACTGAAGCACAGGGCAGGAAGGAGTTACACCATGAATGCCAGATGAAACAAAAAGTCTTCACCAGCTGGCAGAAGATGGCAATAGAAGGAGATAAGTCTCCCTGGGAATGAGTTGCAGAGAAGGTCCTCTCCCAGGTTGCCACTTGCCTTATCTCAGAAGGTGGTAGTACCTGAAGCAGGACCTCATATAATAGTGGTCATGTAGATTCATAAGGTGGACCTTCAGGTATGTTGATCCAAGCCATATAGTCCTTAAAGGTCAGCACCTTTGCTTTTTAGTTTCAAAAAAACATTTCAAGCATGGTACAAAATATAATGTGCTGTATTTCATAAGCCTCCAATTCTTCTGCGTTAATGCTTATTTGCATAACATGTTTGTTTAGAGACCAGACAGCTCCTCGCTACTGTTACGATACAGGAGCTATTACTGCCTGTGCTGTTATCATGTTTGAGATCTACTAAAAATACAATAAATGTTCTCTGTGTCGAATATCTGGGGCACAAGCTACTGATTCCAGTCTCATTCAGGCACCAGTCAAAGGAATGGAAGTTGCTTGGAGTGTTCTGCCCATTATTTCCTTGTAGATGCACTCCCTCTCCCTCAAGCTCATTCTTATTCTGTCCTAAGCCCATTCAAGAATCTAAATCATGACATGAGGAAAGGTTAGGCAGACATTCAAATTTGTCTGTCACTGCAGGAGCAGAGACACAACATGGGGACTGCAGCAGCAATAACTGTGAAAATATATCATTTGTACTTCTCCAAGCGCCTTCCCTGCAACATGAGAGAAATGCATCTTAGCAATAAATTCTTCTAAGAGCCCCTTAAATCTATCATGCTAATTGCAAAATGTGGAGTAGCTATTTGTCTTGTCCTAGAAGTATCATAAGACACCGATTTGTGCTTGGAAAACTTTCAGAAAGATTCCCTGGACAGCTTGGAGCATAAAACTTTCAGCAGTGACAGCGCTGGAAATGGACAAACATTTCCCAAAGGAGACTGCAGAGGGGCTTCGGAGATAAAAACAAAAAAATGAAACACAATAAAATAAAAAACATGAAAGGTAAGGATATTGTCAACAATACATAGTTTGAATAAATATATTCAAAACTGTGGTTCTGTATAATACCTTTCTGTTTTAAAATATTGGTAAGAATACCTACCCAACGGTATCTATAAGCAATACTTAACATACAACAGCCTGAACAAATTCAGTACTGCAAAAAATATTCACAACACACTGCAACCCCTTCAAAAGATGGTAGTTGCTAGTGAATGGGGAAAGGCTGCCCTCTTCAGCCAGAAGTTGGGAAAAGGGTGCCCAAGAAACTCTAGATGTCCTTTACTGACAACAAATAAATAAATGGGAAAATATTACTAAATTTCCTTCTGCACTGTACTTCTCCCTCAGCTTGCAGTTCAGACATTCTGGTTGATGTATATATCTGAAAAGCACATCAGTGATCCATTAAATCAATGCTTGCTTAACATTACTTTCTTTATAAAATATGTGGTTATTAGAATATCTTGCCATGTGCTAGAATACAGAGCTATTGGTAATTGAGCTGTCAGAGTCTGCAGTGTTTACGTAAACTGTCATATATCGAAGCGTTCCAAACAATCATGTGAATTTTCAGTAATTGGCTCTTATCACATTTGAATTTTTAAACAGTCACGATAAGCCTCATTTATTTGAAACAAAATTCCCATTCTGAGGTTTTTATAGCCGGTTCTGAAAAATCTGAGATGACAATTAAATTATTATTCCCATTATATCTATCACGCATTGCCAACATCCATTTATCACAACATATCCTGGGGTAGAAGCCAAGTTAAATACAGCCTTCTCTGCTAGGTAAATTTGGTTCTACATTATCTAGCCTATAATTCATGCATTTTAATGACAAAAACATCTTAACAAGCTTCTTATAACCTCTCATTACAATAGCAGTTGATAGAAAAGGAAGCTAAATTAAAACAGAATAGACAGTACCACAGTTTACAAGAGATGTATTTTTAGAATAAAGCGTTCACACTTTAACTGAAAAGTTATAGATTTCAGAATGGAAAAGCACTGTAGCTTCCCATTTTACAGACCCAAAAAATAAAAAGCAATAGACGGTCACTTGTGATTTCTGCAAATTATTTTACAAAATGTACAGGTATCCTTTCCCTGTCATATATTTTCATGCAGGAGTGTAGTTGAAATGCAGTAAGAAAAGGAGAAAAGAACCATCAAGTATTCATCATGATATGGAGCCCTCCATGTTTTTTTTTAATCTGCAGAGGATTCCCTGTTCATTCCAATAGTTGCAAATCTGTGTACATCAAATAAGAAGCCCACGTTTCAGTTCTACTTCCATCATTAGGGTTGCCAGACCTAGCCAAGCTGGTAACCAGGGAGATAGCAGGTGGGATGAGGACATGGAGAGGCAGCCATTGGCAATAGCAAGATGTTACCATCCTGGAAACTTGGAAGTGATGTCATGGCTCTCTAGGAATCATCAGAAACTCCATGGTCAAACCACAGAGTTTCTAGCAACTCCTAAAAAGGAGTGGCATGATTTAAGAGGGAAGCCTGGAAGTGCTGTATTTCATTTCTCTAACAATCACTGAAAACTCTGGTTCTACTGTAGAGTTTTTAGCAATTCCTGGAGAGGCGTGACAATCTCATGCTGTCAACTGTTTTTTCCCCCTGTCAGCCACTGGAGTGCCACTGGGTAGATGGCAACCCTATACCACCAGTGAGATGAATAAGCATCCTCTACTATATGGCCTGCTCAAGACAGGCATCTCAATATGTACACAATAGCACTCGTGTATGTAAGCAATGAGACAGGAGCTTTGTACATTTGACTGGAGCTGTATATCAACACAGCATTCTTATGTATACCACATTTAGCTCCATCTGGAATCTATTCTGTTTAATTATTGGCACATTATGTTTAAGTGTTGATGTCCCCATGGTTTTTCACAATTTGTTATATACATAGGATATGTTAGAAACAAGGAGAAGAGAGAAAAGACTAGGCAATACTGAGGTAAAATTCTAAACATGTCATTTTTGTGCTTTTTTCATTCATTGTCCACAGCATTTCAGTGTCTTTTGCACTGGTCAGTGCTTTCTGGATATTTCTGGTTCATCCATGTCACCAAGTATGATGGGAACATAGGTGACACAGTTGAAACAAGGAATCATATTTTCCTTAGAGCAAAGAAGTATCCTTCAGTAGCAACCACAGAAAAGGAAGGGAAAATATGCCATGAATTATCCTTAGATATAATTGTACAAAATGAACTTAATCCAAAGTTTAACTGTCAAGTGCAGTACTGGGGTTTTGTTTTGTTTTTTGTAGTTTAAGGTATTCTCATAGAAGCAGAGTGCCTACAAAAATAGGATTTGGGCTTTTAAAAAACTCCTCCCTTGTACAATATTCAAAATATTCCATATGTATTATTTCTACCTTCAGTTGATTCCACTGTCCACAGCTGTTTCGAGGCACTGCTGTGTGTTAACATACCATTCTTTGAAGACATCACTTGGAAAGAAAAATTTTGGAGTGGGTCCCTAAGTTGATAAGTACAAATCTTTTTCTGCTGTGCCTCTTTGAAGCCAATTTCCTACTTTATTACAATCCATGATAGCTAGCATCTCAAGTCCATAGACTAGCTCCCCTATCTAGGCTGCCTTAAAAACTGTAAAAGAAATAAATGAAACAATCGAAAGGAAACTATGTGATTCTCAGCCATGTTTTTAGATGATTTCCAATAAAATGTCTCTGGGAGGAAAATAGATTTGGCATAGCAAGTATGAAATACAACACATGGCATAAAGATGAAAATGTGGATTCCTGGTTCAACAAAGTCTTTTTAAAGATTGTTTAAAAAGTACTCTCAAGCTAAAGCCCTTGTGTCAAAATGTGGCGAAATATTTCTACCTACCGCTCTGTTTTATTTTATTAATTTTCATAATCTTTGGATTTATTTCTCCTTTTTCTCCATTTATTCATTTATTTGATTTTTAACCTGCCCTTTCCAACCAAGTCAGGTTTAGGGTGCCTAAACAATATAACAAAAATTAAAATTATACATTAACAGTTAAAATCCTCCATGCTATTCACAGACTAAAAAACTCTGATGGCACCACAAAACCTCTACAGTAACAGGAAGCAGAGGAGAAAAGGACCTCCAAAGAACAGGAAAATAAAACCAATAAATTCCGTAATAAGTAAGGTATGGGAAGAAAGAAAGGGGCAGAGGCAAGAAGAGGGAACCCATTGATGTCCTCCACTATAGGCCTGGCATAATATCTGTCTTATAGGCCCTGTGGAATTGAGCCAAGTCCCACAGAGCCCGGGTCTCCCTTGAAAGAGTTCCACCAGTCTAGGGCCAGAGTTGAAAAAGCTTGGGCTCTGACTGAGAACAGCTCAGATTTTTTGTGGGGGAGGGGTGCGTGTAATGGGAAGTGTTTTAATTATTTTGAGTGCCATCAAACACAGTCAAGATAACTAAAACAATATGAAAAAATTAAAAAACAACAGTATTTTAAAAGAATAGCACATTAAATATTAACCATCAAACAGAAATGATTTACATCAAACCTCATGATGTTGGTTAAACTTCGAGACAGTGACTAAACTGAGGTCACCCACAAAGCTGTAAAGCTGAAGACCCATACCTTCCCTGCCCAAATTGAATACTGTCATCTGCCACAATGGTTTTCTTGGTGCCTCCAAAATCCATACAGTATTTATCAACAGACCAGCAGTGCAACCCCAAGCAGAGTTACACCCTTCTAAGCCCATTGACCTCATTTTTTACACCAAAGGCTGCAATGACTAAGCAGGGTCAGCCATAGTTAGTACTTGGACAAGAGACCACCAAGGAAGTCTAGGGTTGCAATACAAGGCAAGCAATGGCAAACCATCACTGTTCATCTCTTGCCTTGAAAACCCAATGGGGTCATCATAAGTTGGCTGTGACTTGGCAGCACATAGGGAATTTTCATTATAGGGAAAAATTTAAAAAATATGATTGCCCACCTGCAGTTTGGAATGGTACATTCAGCTATCCAGTCTGTTGCATGTATGGTACTTCAGGACAATTTTATGACTTACTGTAGCATATTAAAAGTGCAACGCACGGTCGGCATAGCACATTTAGAGCACCTCATTGGGACGCACTTTTAAAAATTCATAGATGGCTCTACTGGCATACAAATGCCCTGCCTATGTGCAGGAAACTCATGAATGAAAGAATCACAAGCAGCTCCCGTATGCCCACTGGTCATGTCAGCCAACCCTTTGTTACCCAAATCAGTTCCTATATCAGGCCTGTCATTTGAAGAGTGTCCAGAACTGAACCACAAGTGCAGAGGTAAAAGGAATCACTTGAGTCTGCTTATAGCACAATTAATTTCCCAGGGAGAGAAAGATGTAAAGGAGACAGTAGTTTACTTAACCATGAAGGAACTTTATTGACTTAACAAAAATGGAAAGGTGGGGGAGCACAACAGTACTGCTTGACAGAGACACTAAACCATTCAATTGCAGCAACACAGCAGAAACTAATATCTGGTACTCCAATGAAATCCATCCACTTTCCTACAATTCTAGTGTTCAGACATGTTATTTTAAACAAAATACTCCATTAAAGTTACTTATAGTCAAAATTGTGTTCTTTCCATGTAGCTAGTTCAGAGAAACCAATTCCCCGCTCAAAAAAAGGGATAGGTAGTGGGCTGCCTAAAAAGGAATCAAAGGAGTAAGTGGGCAAGGGGTTTGGGAACAAAAACAAGGAAAGTCCCTAGCTAGGTGAGCATGCTGTGGGGAAGCTAGCTGGCTACAAGGCTACCTGGCCAGACAGCGTGAGGAAGAATTTAAGAGGATGGGAGTGGATAGGGAGACATGGAGCGTCACTATGGGAAGAGAAGCAGAACAGAAGGGATGAGATGAAAAGCATACTCTGCTTGCCTTGACAAGGGCAGTCCAGTGATTTCATATATGTGGAACTGAAAGAAGATTCTGGAGCTAAATCTAAGTAACTCCCCACCCCCCGCCCACACACACACATCACAATCCCATAATCCTCCAAAATATACTTTTAAATAATTCAGGTATCCTTTATGCAGAGATGGAGCTGCAATGGGGAAATCTAGGGAGACTCACCCCAGGCACCACCATTGCAGTCATGTGCCGGGTGGGGGGTGGGGCCAGGGGCATGTCAGGGGCAGGATGGGGCATGTCAGGGGCATGTCAGGGCGGGGTGGGGGACGCTGGCAGTTCATGTCCCAGGCACAGTTTCCTTTCCCTTCGTCACTGCCTTTATGTTCAGTCAGGGGCGTAATGAGGCAGCCCTGGGCAAACTGTAGCCCTGGGCAAAACCTGAGTTGGATGCCCCCCCCCCATGGGCGGCCACTCCACCACGACCAATTTTTTTTGCATCAGGACATTGGTGCCTGCAGGGGGTGCATTTTTAGACATATCAGCACCAAAATTTCAGCATATCATCAGGAGACTGTCCTTATGCTACTCCCCAAGTTTGGTGAGGTTTGGTTTAAGGAGTCCAAAGTTATGGACTCCCAAAGGGGGTGCCTCATCCCCCATTGTTTCCAATGGGAGCTAATAGGAGATGGGGGCTACAGATTTGAGGGTCCATAAGTTTGGCCCCCCTGAACCAAACTGCACCAAACCTGGGGGGGTATCATCAGGGCAGTCTCCTGATGAGACCCTGAGAAGAGAGTTTGAGACTGTGCACTTCCAGAAATGTCCCCCAAGCCTGCAACCCCCCATGTGGAAAGCAATACAGAAACTCAATGCAGAACAAAGATTCTTGCGGAGGCAAATTTCTGGGATGTTCCTGCAGGGGCGCATTTTCTGGAATGTATCGGCACCCAAAGGAATTTCAGGGTATCATATGATGAAATTGTCCTTATGGGTACCCCCAAAGTTTGGTGCACGGATTTGGTTTTAGGGGGTCCCGAAAGTTATGGACCCTCAAAGGGGAGTGCCCCATCCCCATTGTTTGCCTAAGGGGAGATGGGGGCTTTGGACCCCCTAGAACCAAACTGCACTGGAAACACCAAGTGCCATCATCTCCAGATGATACCCTGACAATTTTTGGTGCCGATACATCCAAAATGTCACCCCTACAGAGAACATTCTAGAAATTTGCCCAAGAATCTTTGTTTCTGCACTGAGTTTTCTGCCATTTGCTGTCAATGGGGGTTTGCAGGCTGTGGGGGGGGGGGGGCACATTTCTGAAGAGCACAGATCTCAAAACTTTCAGGGATCCTACCATCAGGGAGACTGCCCTAAATGATACCCCCCAAGGTTTTGGTGCAGTTTGGTTTCAGGGGTCAAAAGTTATGGACCCTCAAAGCTGCTTAGCCCCCATCTCCCTATTAGCTCCCATTAGGAAACAATGGGGATAGAGAGCACACACCAACTTTAGGAGTCCATAACTTTGGACTCCCTGAACCAAACTGCACCAAACTTGGGGGGTAGCATAAGGACAGTCTCCTGATGATACGCTGAAATTTTGGTGCCGCTGGCCTATAAAACTGCTTTACAAGTCTAATCAAATGGAAAACCACTAAAATACCTGAACACGAACCCAGCATTTTGATGCCCCCCACAAGGTGATGCCCTGGGCAGCTGCCCACCTTGCCCAATGGGCATTATGCCAGTGTGTTCAGTGAAAAAACAAGCAGCAGCATTCTCACAGAATCAAGATTTGATCAAGGCTAAAAAGCACAATGAACATTAAAGTAAGATATCTGTACATAGTTATCCATCATTTCTGGGTAGTAAAGGTTTGCTTATGAAGGAAGATGTTGGGCACTGGAAAAGAAAATTTGTGAGGGTAGTCCTTTTTACTACATAATTCAGTTTAATATATAATAGGTTGCCTAGCAATTTTAAAATATGTAAATAAACCATAACTATTCAAAATATTATTCATTTGTCAGTAAAACTCAGCTATCGTTTATCTGGACTCCCTATAATGCTATCGTATATTTAGCAACACAATATATTCTTTAGGTTTTTTATTACATGAAACTGCTGAAAATTTACTGTGGAAGTTTGGTTTCATAACAATTAAAAATGTTGCTCTTTTATGTGTAATGTTATTTCTTTGGCTAATCAATTTGCTGTCTAAAACAAAGACATTAAATGAACACAGATATCTTAGCTCTTCCTGCAGAGAAGCAGAGGCGTGTCCACGTAACTACTCTGGGGTTTCACATGCTGTTAAATTATGAAACTACTCCCACTATATAATGCAATTCAGCTATGGATTTCTGAAATGACAGATTAATTGAGGGAAAGCGCTAGGTTTAAAATTGAAGGGTTATTCAGCATTCACGCTTTTTATCCTCCCCCTTCCCTCCATTAAGAGAATGAAATATACTTGATTATTTAGACAGAGGGAGAGATTTGTTGTGTTGAGAGGAAGTAACATTGTTGGAAGTACAGAAACATTACACCCAGATATAGGTGGCATTTTGTCATGACAACCCCCTGACAGCTGTTCACTGTTGGGACTAAACAGGCGAAACTGGAATATTTTAAGCACTTTGAAAAAGTACTGCCTAAAATTCTGCTAAGTGCTTCAATAACACATTTCGCAACAAATGACATTATTTGGAATGATTATCATACACACTTAGTTGCGTGATAACAAAAGCATATACAAACTGATTATGTCATTCTCTCACCTGACATAGCCTGTATATATCATAACGATTTTGATTTGATGTCTTCAAGCTGCAGCCGACTAATGGCGAACCCATTAAAAACCTTGTAGAGACGTTCAGGGGTGGTTTGTCATTCCCTGCCTCTGTTTACCAATCCTCTGCTTACCAATCCTATACTGCCTTGGTAATTTCCCATCTAGCTAATAACTAGAGCTCACCCTGCTCAGCCTCTGAAATCTGATGAAATCAGGCTAGCTTGGGACACCCAGGTAATCAGATGCATAATAAAGACACTACTTCTAATTTATGGTAAATAATGATATGCATTTTGCAGTTGTAAATGTCCTGCTATCTATTCTTTAGAACTTTAAAAATGTACTGTAAAGCATTCATATCTAACTCCAGACCCTGTTGGTAGCTCTTGTGCATTTATTTAATAAATTGAGATTCCACACTCCCACCCACAATAGTTGAGGAGGTGGCTTATGACTTGATATGTTCACTTAGGTCGAATCCCCACTACCATCTTAGCCAGGTTTCAGAACACAAACTAACCAGGTTTGAGGGACGACCTCCCCATTGCTTGCATGGCAGATTCCATTTCTGGATCTCATTCTCCGGCAGGACCTGGTTGCAAGTGGCATAGACCCCAATAACACGGTTCAGAACTGATCCGAGGGGAGGGATGAGGGTTGAAACCCTGACTCGTTTCCCACCCTGGAGTGTGACGCGGAATTCGGGCAACCAATCAGCGCTGCGATGCGTGCACAGCCTTTTCTTGGTTTCGTTTCCACTTTTGCGATCAGCCAGCAGAAGGGGACGCAAACGTTAGGTTTACACAGGTAATGATTAACTGTTTGCACAGTTAAACAGTTAAATGTTAAACTTTTACATGCTGGGTTTTTTTATCACGCCCCTACAATGTACATTTCCGCAGTGGGAAAAGGTCCCGCCCCATCAAGGCACGCCAGCCAATCAGGGGAGACTGGCGAAGCAAGCTCGCCTGGTAGTGGGGATTGCTAAGAGTTCTGCAACCGGGTGTGTCTGCTGTGTGCTCACTTCAGTGGGGAGGGGAAAACTCCGATGAAGAGGACACGGTTTCACAACGAACAGGTTTGGATCTGCGTGCAAATTTCAAGTGGGGATTCAACCTTATTTTCCTTATTTTTGAATTTCACAAATTCAGAGCATGTACTTTCACTTCTGTACAACCCACTCAACAGCATGCAGTACAACAGATGCTAGTCAATGGTTTCACCGAAAGACAGAGAGAGGTTTATTCTATCTTTTTATTCCACCTTCCTTTAAGGAGCTCATACATGTTCTCTTCCAAACTTCCTTTGTCCACAAAGACACCAATGCTGTGGGCATGGATCCAGTTGAACTCTTCCACCCATGAAGTGTGGCTTCCCTGCCTCTCCCCTCCTGCTACAGCCTTAATTGCCCTGTACAGTGCTAGAATACCTTGTCCATCATGAGCATTTTGAAGGACATTTTGGGATGCAGAGGGGAGTAATGAAGGACAGGAAAAGAAAAAGTTCTGCTCTGCAGGCAGAAATCCTTCCACCTGGAACTGGAGCTAAGGCTGTGAATGGTTTGTCCAAGATCAGCCACCAAGCTTTACGGCTACTGATTTAAAGCCAGTTTTCTTCAATCCATGTATATCAATGCAAGGATAAGAGCAATAAGTATTCAGATATCATTGACTGAACTCCTGTTTAGCATGATGTCTGAATGCTGGCAACCCAACTGCCACTGGTTGCTAAACTGGGATTCTAAACCAAGGCATTTACCTGACTTGTTCACAATGACTTATAATTAGTAAATGTTCCAGAGTGCAGAAATTCAAGTTTGTCTGGTAGCACTTTGCCTCTTAACCTCCCAGACCCAGAGAAAGAAGCATAGACTAATGTTGTCACTGCACCTGTATTCTACAATTGATGGTGCTTTCCAAAGGCACGGCCTCCCTCTCTTTTTTCTCTCTCTGCAAGTGACAACTCACCAAGCAGGAAAGTGTTTCAGATATTCAGCTTCTGTGAAGAATAGCAAAGATGATAAGCGCAGGTCGAAATCTGCAAAATATCCGTTTTGTGGCAGACTATGTGAATGGAAGGCTGTGATGGAATGGGAGCAGCCAAAGTAGATCTTCATCAGAGAAAGGGATATGAGGGATGTAAAATGCAGAGCCAACAGAGAAAGTGGACATCCCTTTCCTCACAGCCAAAATAAAATGTTTTGAGGGTACAAATAAAATGTTTCCTCCAAAGAGTTCCAAAGTTTTCCTCCCAAAACATTTTGAAAATGTTTTATTTCAGCTTCAAAACATTTTATGCAGATCCTTTAAACTAGCAATCTTTCCTTGCCTGTGAAAAGAAACAGGAAAAGCTTTATTTCTCCTGCATGAACTTGAAGCTCCACATCCCACTTGACTCTGCCACTTTTGTGTCTCTGCCACTTTCGTTTCTCTACCATTTTCTGCTGTTTCAGAAATTTTCTGGGTGTCCACCATTTTCTGAGGTTTCCTACAGATGTTTTCTCATCCAAATCGCAGCGGCCTGCCATTTTATCATTCATATATTTTAATAAATTCATTATTGCCTGCTGATTACACAAACATGCCATTTTTTAATTTTTTTTAAATGTGTGTGCTGTGGATTTGACATCAGAATTGGCAAGGCTTTGGATAGCTTCAAAGCCATGTGTGCATGTGTATTTTTTTCAAGAACCATTTTCACCTGAAATGCTTTATTTTTATGCATACAAACATCCATTAAAACAATTTTTTTCAAAATATTTGCAAAACATTTGGCAAACATTTTAAATGCTTTGTGCAGAAATGGCCCAGGTAGAAGTAAAACTAACTTTTATTTTTCTCTGTTACCTCTACTCAGAGGCGGAGCAAGGGGAAACTGCGCCTGGGGCACACGCGCAAGCCCTACACCCCTGCCACAGTGTTGCCTGCTCCACCATGCCCCGGAATGACCTCGGAACGCCCCCTCGACAGCCCAGCCATGCCTCCACCGCTGCTCTGCCAGGGGCATTGCACCCCATCCCGTGAGCACTACGCCACTGTCTCTACTCTGTAGAAAGCCAGCATGGTGCAGTAGTTAAGGTGACAGACTAAGATCTGGGAAACCTAGGTCAGATCCCCACTCTGCCAAGGAAACTTGCTGGGTGATCTCAGCCTTGACCCTGGCAAGTATTTGGAGGGGAGATTTCTGAGTAATACCAGGGGTGTGACACAGAGGGAGGCAATGGCAAACCATCTCCAAATGTCTCTTGCCTGGAAAACTTTTTGGGGTCATCATAAATCAGCTGTGACTTAACAGCAAAAGCTTCTAGTCTCTCTGCACAGTATCATCTAGTGGGCATAATGCTAGTACAGCTACCCCACAATCTTTTTCTGATGACAGCTCAACATCATATGCAAGCTTATTAAGCAATGGTATTTTTTTCTATGTTAAATACTATAATATCCTTTAAAGCTCAGGATAGACTTCCTGAGCCTTCATCTTCATGTCAGGAGTTATTCTGCCCTGTTGACATTCGGATGCTAACACTTTTTCTCTTGCAGGCTTCCAAATATAAAATCCCTCAGGAATGCTGGTGGTTATCTTTCTCTACTTGGACTCTTTCTCATGGGAGGAAGAGCTGGAGTATCTGTCAAAGCATGTCATGAGTTGTATCACTGGTAGACTGTTGCCAAGGATGTTAATGAGGACAATGGAGACTTTGCTATCTCCTTGAGGTTTGCTTAGTTGCAATGGAAAGATCCTGCTATCAGAGTAGCCAAATAGCCTCTGTATGGTCTTGCATTATCCTCTCGTATTGGAGGCTTTTACCTAGAAATGTCCACTTCTTCTCAGTATTAATAAGGACTCTGTTTTGGGCTATGGTGCTTGTCAAAGATTTCCTTCTGCAAGCTTTACATTGAATACCCTGTAACTGCTGGCTTTGGAAGTTAGACTAACATGGATTTAACTAGGAAGGAAATACTGGGACAGTGGAGAATAATTTCTACCCTATCAGAGTGCTGATGGGCTGGAACCATTTGCTAAGGGTGCTGAATGATACGCTAACAGAGTAATGCATGAGCCTGACAAGTTGAGTAGCAGGTGCTTTAAGCATTTAACTGTGTGTGGAAAGCCACACACTCTGCAAACTTCAGAACAGATCAGATGAAAACTGGGGTCCGTTACCTGAAAGACTAGCAGATGCTCAGGAATTCTAAATACATCAGACACAGCCTTCAGCTTATGGATAACTGTGGCCAACTTGGGGTAATGATTAGAGTGTCAGGCCACTAGGATCTTCAATAGATAGGTTTGAATCTCCTCCCTTGGCTATGGAAGCTCACTGGGTTATCTGAGGAAGAAAAAGTTAGATGTTGAGGAAAGAGGGGTGCTTCGGTTCCTTCACATGATGGTTCAAGACCTCTCATGCACACTGACAGCCAGACTACCGGTTGCCAACAGCTTAGAGGCCAGGGAAGAACAGAGAGTGGGATTCCCCAATTTAAAAGTTCAGTTTAAACACTCTGACAAGATCAACTCTGATGGCTTTGCTTAGGATATATGGGGCACATGGAAATGTATTTAGCTCTCATTTCATATTACTGGAAGCTGCTTTTTGTTCATTTCCTCAATACTATGAGTGCTGCGGACTTGAAAGATTTCTCAGCATTTTGTACCTCGCTGACAAGTGAAGCAGGAATTTTCCATGCTCATGAATTTACAAACATCTCTGATTCCTGGGTAATGGTTTAAACTTTATTTGGATCTGGTAGGTTCCTATGTCATCCACAAAAGGTCAAAAATTATATTTCCTTTTTCGAAAATGTACATCTGTAGTTGAGTGAGACTCTACAATTCATTTTAGTACAAAAGAGTTGGAGGTCATGTTGTGTTTTTGTCTTTCCAAATATGAAGATATTACCCAATTTTCAAAACCCTCAAGGAGTTGGAGTAGCTGTTTTACAAATACTCAAAAGCAACAGAAGTGCCAAAAAGTAATAAAACAAAATCTATCAAAAGGTGCAATGAAGTAGTACAGATTCTACAGCCAGTGGGATCTGCCAGATGTGTGATAGGGCATCCAATTTCTATAAGATCTGTGCATTTCCAATTTGTCCCAAAATACATTCTACACAATGGATTTCATATGTCTCCCAGCAGACACTTCCATTAAGTGTAGCCTTTCCTCCCAGTCGTACAGTGCTGCAAGCTTTGCTTTTCACATGGCATGGATATGAAAAGCAATATTTTGGGGGTTCTTGGAGTGCTGGTGCCTTCTTTCCTCTGGACTGTGCAGCTGGGATCGTAGCATATCTGCACAGCCATTCTCCATTTTCCCAGAGGTGGTCTATAACAGTTCATTGTGGCCAATGTCAACCATTCAGCCCATGTAAATTATATTTGTGTCGCAGGCATGATTTTCTTGAAAACCTATCATTGTTGTGTTTTTGAAGGGGCACACAGCATCTAAGTGTCCTCTTTCTTGACATTTCCTGCATATTTGGTCATGAACTGCACATTCTTTCTTGAGTGATAACATGCCACACCCCTGGCTGTTGGAATAGGCAATGTCTAGTGTACAAAGAAGAGACTAAGACTCTTCAGGAGGCAGGAAGTGGACGGTTAGATAGGACAGTGAGGTTAGGGCTTTCTGTCCTTTTAAGTGTCATTCCTCATCCGTCTCCAGACTAATATTTTTAGGGCACTATCCTGCTTCTTCTCGAAGTCTCATTCTTTCTCTCTGTACTCTCTCAGCACCTTTTCTTTTGGTAACAGGAGGACATCTGCCAACATTGGCAACCTTCTTTTCTGTATCTGCTGTGAGGCAATTACACTCTGTTCCACATAAAGTTGATAGTACATTATATATTCCTTCACAGAACAAAGCTTGCTGGACCTTCTTTGTTGTAGAATGTGCCGCCTGTGACCTAGTGCCTTCCTAGCCCCCCCCCCCCCCCATATTTGAAAGTAAAAATACATTTTGGCACAAATGCTCTTGTATCAAAGTACCATAGTCAGTGATGTACAAAATAATGGTTTTGACAAAGGCAGTGTGTTAAAATGAATTATAATTCTCATATTTGTTCAGGGCTATATTCTAATGCAGACGCATACAACTTTCTCAACTACCGCACCTCAACTGACTGAACTATCATCTTTAAATGCAACACAGTAAAGTACACTTAATATTGTTTCCTACTGATCATTCTGTCTTTCAGGCAGTCATTCCCGGGCATTTTTTATTGTAGCCCTGACATTATGTCACAGCCTTCCTGTAGGTGTCAGGAAGGCTGTCAGCTGAGTTTTTGTAAGCTCTGTTTGGCAGAACTATTTAGTAGGAGCTTCCAAGCTGGATTATGAGATGCAGAGATTTTAAGACAAGGCAAATTATTATTTTTTAGTTATTATTGAAGCCTGCTAGGTGACCTTGGGCCAGTCACAATTCTTTGGAACTCTCTCCGTCTCACCTACCTCTGTTGTCTGCTGTAGGGAGAGGAAGGGAAAGGAGTTTGTAAGCACCTTTGAATCTCCTTATAGGACAGAAAAGGGGGTATAAATCCAAACTCTTATTCTTCTTCATAGTGACAGCAACCAAGTAATTATAGTTCATTATAGAAAAGGGAAATAAATTACAAGCTATATAAATCTATAGGCTATGGAATGACATTATCGCCCAGCTATTGGGAACAAGAAATTTCTGTTATGACAGATTGTTCCCTAAATGCCCACTGTGGGTTTGTAAGGACCTTCCTTTCAAGCACCTTTCACAAGCCATTATCAGTGACAGGATAATAAACGAGACAGGCCACTGGCTAGGGGTTAAACGTCAGTGCTTTTATTACTTTGACCTCTTGGCAACTTTCAACAAGTTTGATAACAAAATGCTAGTAACCTTCTTACAAGTGCTGGAGTAGCAAGGGAAAAAGAACCCACAGACAAAAGCAAGATACTGTGCTTAGAGATAGGAGAAGTTTGGTGAAGGTTAGTACAACTAAAAGGAGTTATCACTTTGGCATCTTGGAAATGAATTCAACCTAATTGGATGAACATGTAGGAAGCAACCTATGTCCCCATCAATTCTCTGGAGCACTGTAGCGTTGTACAGGAGTTAACACAGTCTGAACACAATGACTTCTTTTTTACTCAAGAAAAAAGAAAGCAAAAAAAGTGTAATCGATGCACAAATTGTCATGCTTGAAAAAGCAAAGGACTCAGTACGTCCTCAACTCATCACTCTCGCCAGTACCTGACAAATGCTGGAAGAGGGGGACTGTCTGTTTTTTCCACCATGCAATAGGATCTGTGGATATCAGAGCTGTCTTAGGTAGTAATGAAATTGACACTAACAGCATTTCCTGTCACCCTCTCAAAGTCTTCCTTCATCAAAATAGTTTGTGTCAGATCAAAGGATGTAGTACCAACAGGTGAATATTTGAGCACTATGCTATTAAATTCACTCAGCTATGGAAGCTCTCATGAAGCTTATACTGAATTGGACCACTGTGCCATCAAAGTCAGTGCTGTCTACTCAGAAGGCAGTAGCACTCCAGGGTCTCAGGCAGAGGTCTTTTATATCAGGTGCAACTTGATCCTCACTGGAGATGCCGGGCATCAAACCCGGGACCTTCTGGGTGCCAAGCAACTGTTCTATCACTGAACCACAGCCCCTCTCCTAAGTCAAATCAGATCAATCTACCTCAAGGTTTGTATCCACTGAGGTTTTTCCATAGATGGAAGAATTTCTGCCCATGCTGTGGACTAGCATTTCAGGGGCATTTTGGACTGCAGCACTAGAAGGGAAGTGAAAAGTCATATCCCATGCACAGAAATTTCACCACTCACAGAAAAACTCTGGTTGATCCAAGCCCGAAATTGTCCAGTCTAACTTGGTCACTAACTGGCATGTTCTCTGCCACCAAGCTGAAGCACAAGACAAATTGACTTTTGACTTAGAGCAAATTCCCACTGAAAATTTAATCTAGATACAACCAAGTTTCAAAAGAATCAGCACCTTTTCATCCAGGTTCCAACATCCTCACTGCAGCATGTTTCTAGTGAAGACATCTAGGTCTGCCCCTTGGGGGAGGGTGCCTGCTGTCAGGGGTGCAATTATTAAGCTAGTAGCACCAAAATTTCAGAGTATCTTTAGAAGATCCTCCTGATGATACCACCCAGGTTTGGTGAAGTTTGGTTCATGGGAGCCAAAGTTATGGACCCTCAAATGTGTTATGGACCATCTCCTATTATGCTCCCAATTGGAGTGCTTTTTCAAAAAGGTGCATATACAAGCAGGTCCAGGAAAATCCCGTGATGGGTGGGGGGAGCGCCAGAAACGGGACTGAACTATGTTCCATGGTTCGGCTGTGAGGAGATCTTGAGGAAACCTGGATATTTTGGGTGACTATCCCAGGATTAATCGCCAGTGGGAATTTGCCCGCATTGACCAGTTTTCATCACTTGTAGTTTAGAAAAGTTTAAATTCACTTTTGGTTGGATGCAGCATGAAGTCAACTGAAACATGGGTACCTCTATGTATTGTTCTGTTCCTGTCCTCTCCATGTCTTACAATACACAATCGTTTTCATTGTCAAAGCACAGGAGCCTCACTGGGGAAAAAGTTAGCAGTCTTAGTTAGAAAAACTTGTCACCCTTCCAAAGACACAGGCAATCTCCAAGATCAGTCATCTTGTATTTTGACAAGCATGTTATGGTTCAATTTTTTACTTTTTCAATGTTAATCACAAAATCTGAACTAGTTTTCCATAAATCTCTGTAGAAAAATACATTTCAAGTGTGCACTGAAGTGTTTTGAAACTACTGAAGCACTCAAGTCACCGTCTGTCACTCTGAGCGGCACACAGCTATTTAAAATTACTGAAGCTCTTAAATTAAGTGCTTAAATTTAAAGGTGATCACCACTCTGGGTGTGTGAATTGTAGAGCTATCTAAACTACCAGAACACTTGAATTTTCCTTAAGCAGATCGTTTTGGGGAGCGGTAAAGGAGCCTTTGATTGCCCAAAATGCACTGATTTAAAGCTAGCATTTAAAGTTTATGATTCATCTGTATCAACACTTTAGTTTAGATGCCACATCATAGGTCCTGTGACTCTGACGTATTTCAAATAGATCTATTATTGCTTGAAAGTCTTATTTGTACTCTGGCAACTGTGTCCCAACATTTTACCTCAAAAAGCAAGACTGCAGTTGAAAGGGGGTTTGTCCAGGTTGTCCTCATGTTTTAAGCAGATTGGAAATAACTTTTAAGCATGGGAAGTAACTTTGTCAGTCAGGTCACCCACATTAACAGGCTGACTTCAGTGAGAGAAGAACCTGTGCCACAATGGCTCCCTTGCAATTCTGGTAACATACAAACTGGGTTTCAGTTAAAAGAGCTTTGCATTATCCTACTCTCTATCGTTTCACGTGAACCTTATACAGAGGTGTAGCACCAAGGGAAAGGGGGGCGACGCCCTGGGCACACGCCCCTGCAGAGGCATTCCGGCAGCATTCCGGGGGCATGGCAGGAAAGGGACAGGGTGTGGGAGGGGCGGGACAGGGTGTGGCAGGGGCGGGGCAGGGCATTCTGGGGGAGGATGGGGGCGTGAAGGGGCACAGGGCATGCACAACGCACACACCAGGTTCACTTCCCCCTTGCTCCGCTCCTGACTTCATATGAGGAAAAAGACAGTGGAAAGACCTGGTTATGGCAACAGGTTGTCAAGTCAAAGAAAAGCTCGTGTCAGGAAACTAGTGTCTTCTGTGGCACTTTCACACGGGGCTGTCAGCACAAGGCTAACAACTGGTGGGAGAATGACCTGTCAGGGGGATTCACCAATTTTGTAATGATGTCACCAGTGATACAATGAGATAGCTTCTGGCATGACTTTGACAGTGCCAATAATGTTCTAGTTTTCAAACCAAACTTTATGGTTTAACCATAGAGGTTTGACTGAATGCTAGACAGTTGTTGTCAACTCAGTGATGTCATTACTGATTGTGGCCTGGCCAAAGTGACATTATTGTATCAGAAAGCCATTAATCCCCCAGGATTAATTACCTTGTGGACTAAACCTAAGTGCTGAGCAGGAAGGGTCAGCCAGGGACAGGAGAATGCCCTCCTGAAATGGGAACCTTGCAGTTCTGCTGCCCCAACACAACTACAACTGCTGATAGCTTGTTGAAAAATGTCCTGTCTTTTTAATAGAGGCTAATGTGTGGAAATGGTCAGTTGTAGCTTTTCATGGCATGAAGGCAAATAACATCTCATTGGGTCTCCATAGTTTTCAGACAGATAGCAACACTAAACATAACAGGAAAATGTTAAGAGCACTCGAGTGATATATTTTATGAAAAGGAACAATACCACTGGACTGAAAATACATAATGGTACACTTCCTATTTTGCGCACCACATAATCATTACAGAATGGGTGGCTGTATCTGTCCTGGAAACCTTTTTTAATCAAGTGTGCCCAGAACTTCAACTCTTGATGGTTCCCCATTTGCCCAGACGGTGGGGGGAAATAGCAGTCAAATCAATGTATAAAATATCAGCCATATTCTCAACCCATCAAAAATTGAACAGCTGGTAAAGCCATCCATTTTATTTTAATTCCAAATACCAAAAAATGATGTGTGTGGAAATCTAACAGTCTCTGTGGCCAATATATAGTCACAGGTATTGTGTGAACTCACTATGCTAGTTATCCTCCCCAGTGCATACCTGGTTTTTCACAAGTATTAGGACATAATTTAGTAAATAAAAGATTTCTGGAAAAGTATAGCCCACCAGCCTGGCTCATATAAAGCATAGAAATAATCTGAGCAGAGCTGGCATGAAGAACCTGCAAAAACCCACAATGAAGTTACATTCGGCACAGTACTGGGAAGTGAGATTATATGCTTACCTTGTGGACTAGACCTAAGTGCTGACAGGAGCCCCATGAATGGCACAAGGGATTGATTTTACACACACACACACACACACAAACAGAGAGAGAGAGAGAGAGAGAGAGAGAGAGAGAGAGAGAGAGAATTTGACCCTTTCTTCTTACTAATTTTGCCTACTAACAGGCCTGAACACTAAGCTTTCTCTGTACCTTCTCTCTAAAGGGAGTAAAAGCAGCTGTTTTTATGGGGAACGCTCTTCCCCTTAACATTGCAGTTCCAGGGAGTGCATTCTCTAAAAAGAAAACTTTTTTTAAAAGATGCATGATACCTCATGCAAAGTGTAGTTCCACCATGTATTTGTGCCACAACAGTCCACAATAGAAACCAGTCACATGGTTTCTGTGTGCATGATGTATAAGCCAAAAACATTACCACTTCCCCAAAATTAACACCATGCTGTCAGTCACTTAATTTTTTTCTTCTGCTCAAACCAATAGATGCAGGAGTGTGATAATCTCATGTCACCAGTGATGCAATGTATAATCATTTCAAGGCTGTTTCTTTGTAGTGTTTTATAATCAGTCTTACAGGGGGAGTTTAAATGGTCTGAAAGAACTAAAAATTGCAGTTCCAATTCTTGAATTAATTTTAGAAATTAGTCTATATCAACTTGATATTAAACAATGGCAGACAATGCAGAGTGAAATGCTTGAACAATAAGGGAATGGACCCGGGAACTACTTACATGTGTGACATTCAGAAACACTAACACTACAATTGTCTATTTGTGGTAGAAATCATGACTTCAGAAGGCACTGAATATTGTCAAAATTGTCAGACTCAATAAAGGCCCCCAAACAGGTAACATCTACTGATATAGTAGGTAGAGTTGGACGTCTAGTATTTGTTATTAATCTTGTATACTCCAGAAACTTGTAAATATAACGATAAACTAGGTGTTATATAAATAGGCACAGTTGGGTGATATTTAATAGGGGAACATCTTGACACCTGGCTCTACCTTATTTACTGTACCCACAGAACTTTTTCCAGCTATTGCCATTAATTTCCCCATTCCTGTCAAACCAAGTCATATTCCACAGAGGGGTCTTACATCACTTGTATCTGATCCAAATGGCAACAGTCTTGTGAATCAAGGGCTGTCTAAGATCTGACAACACAGACTTGAACCACACTTGACAATCTAGCCTCCACTGCCTTGCCATGATTTTATCTGCATGTCTTGTTTTGTGCCAATGAACAACCACTCTCATTTTGTGTGTTTTTGTGTTCATAATTTAATTCACTGGTAAAAGCAAAACCAGTGATTCATATCTTAACTCTTTGGATCACAAATTGTTTTGGGTTTAAAAGAAATGAATTATTCAAGTTTCAATTACTTTGTATTTTTTGAATGTCAATACAAATGTTGTGGGTTGAGTTCGAAATCTGGGTCCTGGCCCACATGCTGCAGCTTAAACTCATCTCTATTTGAAAATCCATCCAAAGGAAGTGAAAGTTGAGCTCACTGCCAGAACTGGCATACAAAAGCCATTTTGCCTTTGACCTCCCACCCTGCAGGCCCAAGTAGAAAACAGAGGCTCTTAGTTTACAGTAGACACACATCTGGCTTGTTTTATCTTTCCTGGCTTTTCACAGATTAGGTTGCTACAGCTAGGTTTGACAGGGACACTGATGACATCACTGCCGAGAACAATAGTCCAGGCAGGTGTTGTTGGCTAGATGAGGTTCTAGAATTTTCACTGGCATAAAAAAGCAAAAGAAAGTCACAAACAAAAAAGTCCAGTTTCTTTCCAATTATCACTACTGTAAAACTATAAAACAAAAAATGCATAATTCATCCTTACAGAAATGGCCTGAAGAAATCTGATCTTCTTAAACTGTTCACAAGGCTAATTTTGTATACATTCTTGTATGACCACTGGACACTTTTCCTCTAGAATGTTACCTGATTCATACTTACAGTTCTAGCATTACAACAAATGAATGAACAGTTAATAAAATTCTACATATAAAATAATTAAGTTTTGCCTCTTCTGGATTTAGGATTTCTTTAAAAAATGACATATTATGTAGAATATACAGAAAATCTTGTTAATACCCCCTATTATTATCGCTTCCTGAATGGATAGAACTCTGACTCTGAATGGATAGAACTGACAATTTTTACAAGTCTGTTAGAGTATAATTTTGTTAGAGTATAATTTGAAAAATGTACATGCAAGTCATAATGTTTATCTTATTGAAGGATAATCAGATGCTTTATGACACCTAATCATTATATGATGTTTATTTGTCACTAAAAAAGCTAAAATCTCACCCCAAGGAACAGCTTACACTGGAAAGAACATTGATGGATAGGCTTCTCGGGAGAAGCCCTGAACACAGGCATGTTTAGAACAGCTGTGGCAACAGATGTCAGAATGGCAAAATGCTTGGAGTGCAGGGCTGAAGCTGGGAAGGCGCTGGTTCAAACCCCCACTCAGCTATATAGCTCACTGAGTGACACTAGGCCAGTCATTGGCCCATTACACGCAAGGCATCTGCTGCACAATGGGGGCAAAGTCTGTTGAAGCAAGATTTCTTGTACAGATGTATTTCCTCAAGCCCCACTTTCACTTTCTAGTCTCCCCGCGGCAAAGGGAGACCACCTCAGATAATTTCTTGGTCCCAAACTGGAACAAATAGAAGTAGATAATTAGCACACAGGTTTTCTACTATCTCTTGGAAACTACTGAAAACATTTTTTCCTGCTTCCATGTACTTTCTGAGTTTTCCCCAATATTCCTGCCAGTGGAGTTAATCATTAATAACCGGTTCTCCGAACTGAGAAAATTTTAGTAATCGGTTCTACCGAATAGGTGCGAATAGGCTGCATCCCACCTCTGGTTCACAGTCCATAGCCTTATGGCAAAAATATGCTCTTACATGTTAAGCAGAGTTCTGTGAATTTTTCCTCTCTGTCATATTTACACAAGGACAACTGGGTCAGACTACTTCTGAGCAAAACTAAGGAAGGTAGAAAGTGGATTTCTTAGCTTTTCCCCCTTCTAATGACTTTTTTAAAGTCAAAAATTACAATTTGAGAAACCCACATTGTGAGAAACACAGGGATGAAGTAATGAGACCCTTATCCCCCACCTCTTGGTGAAAAAGCAGGAGAACAAAGACATTTGAAGTTGAAACACGGCCAGATGGTGAAGAGCTAAGCACTTTCTTTCCCTCTGCAAAGATTCTGCCTGCCCCAGGTATTTCGAGGTTACAAAAAAAGCAGAAAAAAATCCCCAAACTCTGTTTTCCATGTAGCTTGTGCAAAGAGATGAACATCCATCAAAAATAAAATGTGCAAAGTGGTCCTCACAAGCAGCAATGTAATGGTAGGAGTGATAGTGGGAATAAAGTTAGGAGTTCACTATGTTCCCATTTTCTATGTTTCTGACTAGAAAGAAAAAATCAGAGAGCCAATGTTCCACATAGGGTTGGCGGTTCGGCCCCTCCCGAACGGCAAATCAGGCCGAGATCAGTCAGTTCGGAGGGGGTCGGAGGGCCGAGGAGCCGAGCCTGTCCCCTCCTCACTAAACGCAATCCGAAGTTGGCCCTTCCCCCGAGCCAGCGGCTTCTCCGAGCCAGCCTGGGGAAAATAAAATTTAACTCCTTCTGGCCCAGCTCCGCCTCCTGGCAAGCTTGGGACGAGCGGAGCTTCCAAGTAAGCTTGGGACGAGCAGCTTCCAAGTAAAAAAACAAAACAAACCCTACTCCGCCGCAGTTAGCGCCGCTCCCCCACCTCCACTCCCGCAAAGTCCTACAAGCACCCCACCCCCACCCAGCCTCATTTCCCACCCAACTCCTTGCCACAAACCCCCCAAGACCCCGAACTCCCCATGCCGCTTCCTGGCAAGTGGCTGGGACGAGTGGGGCAGTGAGACTTCAAACTACAAAAATAAAAAACCCACAGAATGGTCCCCACAAAGTTTCCCACCCAAAGAGACCCCACTTACCCACAGTGTCACTGGGCCTTTCCCCACTTACCGTAAGCTTCCAGCGCTACTTGAGGAGAGTGCGGAGAGTAGCTGGGTTCCTTCTCCCTCCCTCACGGCAGGGGCGGCCACAGCGCAGTCAGCCTGCCGGCTGCCGCTTTTGCCTTTTCCCCACTTTACCGTAAGTCTCAAGGCCATTGGAGGAGTAGCTGGTTCCTCCTCCCGACGGGTAGGGCGCCACAGCGCCGCTTCGCTGCCGCTGGGCCTTTCCCCACTTGCCGTAAGTCTCCGCCGCTACTTGAGGAGAGTAGCTGGGTTCCTCCTCCTCCTCCCCACGGCAGGGCAGCCACAACCAGCCGCTCGGCCATGTCACGCTTTCGGGCTTTTCCCCATCTTGTCGTGAAGCCCCGCTACGCTACTTGAGGAGAGTAGCCGGGTTCCTCCTCCTCCTCGACGTAGGGCGCTACACAGCGCGAAAGTCGCTTCGCTGCCGCTGGCCTTTCCCCACTCACCAAGCCTCCGCCACTTGAGGAGAGTAGCTGTTCCTCCTCCTCTCCTGTCGCAGGGCGGCTACAAAGCAGCCGCCGCCGCTGGGCCTTTCCCCTTCTTACCTTTACCGTATCCTCTGGCTTACTGCGAGAGTAGCTGGGTTCCTCCTCCACGGCAGGCGCTACAGCGAAAGCCGGGCCTTCGCTGCCGCTGGCCTTCCCCTTTACCTTATCGTAAGCCCCGCTAGCACTTTGAGGAGAGTAGCAATTCTCCTCCTCTCATAATGCAGGGCGCCACGCCGCCGCCGCTGGGCCTTTCCCACTTACCGTAGCCCCGCTACTTGAGAGCGGGTTCCTCCTCCTCTACATGGCAGGGCAGCCACAATGCCGGGCCTCTACCGCCGCTGCTCTTCATCTTCACCGTGAAGCCCGCTACTTGAGGAGAGTGGGTTCCTCCTCTCGACGGCAGGGCGTGCTGCCAGCCGCCTGCCAGCTGCCGCTGGGCCTTTCCCACTTACCGGTGAATTCCTCCTCCCTCCCCACGTATGGGCGGCCACAGCTAGTCAGCCTCACCGTTGCCGCTGGGTTTTTCCCCACTTACCGTAACCCCGTGCTACTTGAGGAGAGTAGCTGGGTTCCTCCTCCCTCCCCACGGCAGGGGCGGCTACAGCGCAGTCGCCTCGGGCCACTGCCGCTGGGCCTTTCCCCACTTATCGTAAGTTCCGCGCTACTTGATGAGAGTAGCTGTTCCTCCTCCATCCCCACGGCATGGGCGTTCACAGCACAGCCGCCTTCTGCTCGCTGCCGCTGGGCCTTTCCTCACTCACGGTAAGCCCCGCGCTACTTGAGGAGAGTAGTGCGGGGTTCCTCCCTCCTCCCCACGGTAGGCGCGGCTTCAGCGCAATCGCCCCACCGCTGTCGCTGTCGTGCCCCCTCAGCGCCATGGGTATCCCAGGCGCTCTTCTGAACGGCGCCTTTTGACGCATCTTCGCGACAGAGCGCTGGGTCGTAGGACGCCTGGACGCGCGCCTGTTATGCCGCTACGCTGAGAGCAGCGCTGCTGCATAGGGGGGATGGAAGGGAGTGGGGAAAAGCCCACTGTCCACAGGCTTCTCCACTCCAGTGGAAGGCAGGGACAGCACAGTAAGGCTGGAAGAAAAAAGTGCTGGGGGAAAAAGAAACAAAGCAGAGAATCCACATCCCCAATGTTAGAAATGTGGCAAAACAACACTGTAACTGAAAAAAATCAACTACTTTAACTGAACAACTAACTAAAAACTTTAATAAATTTATGTGTGAATTCCACCTGCCTGGGAGTTTCTTACCACAGTGCCGCAAAAACATGGTTAAAAAGCATGGATCCTCAAGGATCCGCATAGTTTTTTTCACTTGGTCACCCAAAATCACCACCACAACATGGCACAAGTCCTTAGACACATGTCTGAACAAAGCAGTCACACATCCCATGCTTCATGGCCCAACAGTGCCCCAAAAACATGGTTAAAAAGCATGGATCCTCAAGGATCCACATGGTTTTTTTCACTTGGTCACCCAAAATCACCACCACATCATGGCACAAGTCCTTAGACACATGTCTGCACAAAGCAGTCACACATCCCACGCTTCATGGCCCAACAGTGCCCCAAAAACATGATCAAAAAGAATGGATCCTCACCGATCCTAATGATTTTTTCTCTTGGTCACCCCAAAATCACACAAACATCACACAGTAGCACAAAAATCTGTTTAAAAAGCAAGGTTCCTCAAGGATCCTTTGGCCCCCCTCAACCAAACTGCACCAAACCTAGGGGGTATGATCATGAAAGTCTCCAGATGATACCCTGAAATTTTGGTGTCTCTAGCTTTAAAAAAATGTATTGTCGAAGGCTTTAAAAAAATGGTTTGCGTTTTTCATCCCCCTCCTCGACATTGGGTGATAATGGACCACCTGTTTGTGGGTCCATAACTTGGGCCCCCCTGAACCAAACTGCACCAAACATGGGGTGTATGATCAGAATAGCGTCTGGGAGACACCCTGAAAGTTTGGTGATGATACCTTTAAAAATGCGCCCTCTGCAGGCACCCCAGGAATTCCCCCATTGAAAGCAATTGAAAAAATTCAATGCAAACCACAGAATCTTAGGCAAAAATCCTGGGGTGCCTGTAGGGGGCGCATTTTTAAAGGTATCAGCATGAAAATTGTAGGGTATCTTCAGAATACTGTTCTGATCATGCACCCCAAGTTTGGTACAGTTTGGTTCAGGGGGGCCCATGTTATGGATCCTCAAAGATAGCCCCTATATTCCATTGGCTTCCATTGACAACAATGGAATATGTGGGCTATCTTTGAGGGTCCATAACTTGGGCTCCCCTGACCCAAACTGCACCAAACTTGGGGTGCATAATCAGAACAGTATTCTGAAGATACCCTGAAATTTTCATGCCAATATCTTCAAAAATGCGCCCCCTGCAGGCCAAAACAGGGAAAAACAGCAAAAAAATAAAAACGAACCCGAGAATCTCGGAAATTCGGGTGTATCCGAGCCTGGCAGGCTCAGATATGGGGGGATCCGACCCCATACATCCGAACTGGACCCGAATCCGAACCGGGGCCGAATTTTTTTCCCATTTACCAACCCTAGTTCCACATAGTTAAATACCACTTGATCATTTATCATAATTGCCACGATCAGCCCCTGTTTGATCCTGTCATGTTTCACTTTCTGGGCAGGACCTGGGAACCTGGTTTTGTTCAGCCCACCCACCCACTCCTGCTTCAGTTAAACTGCTTAACTTTTTCTCAGACTCTTATCAGCTTTTTAACCACCTGCTATTGCAGCTCTCTTAGTAGTGTGGATACTAGGTTGTATTGACCTGGTGGGGAGGGGGAAGCAGTTCCTTTTTTCCACAGACTGTGGGATTGGAGGGGTGCCCCTCCCACCCTGGGAACTGGTCAGGTGAAGTGACAGGACATAGGGGGTGACGTGGGATATGATGGTGATTGCAATATTGGCTATGGTTAGTTCTGGCAATAAAACTCTAAATACTCATTCCTGGTGCTGTTTCATAGTAAAGAAATCAACTGAAAACAGTGCCTTGTTATTAAACAGTCCTGGGTATCACTATAATAGACCTTGACTATCCACAGCCAGGTTACCAGCTACACAAAAGGCTACTCAATAAAGTAGAAGTATCACCTCCTTTTACTGATGCTTTGACCCACACAGAGCAAATTTAGATGTCAGGATGATGCCGCACACTCACACAGTCCACTCTGTCTCTTTCCTCCTTCTGCTTACTCCACTTCCTTCCCTCACTTCAGGTTAGCCAGTTTGCTAATGTGCCTGAACTAAGCTAACAACTGGAACATAATTATAAACCATGGCTTCCAGTTCTGATTGAGAGGCAAAGGATGGGTGTGGCAGTTTGCCTAATTTGGAAGCTATGTAGAAAAGCATGGACATTTTGAATTAAGAAGCAATGGAGAGAACTGGACTGTGTGAAGGGAAGGAGGAGGGAGAGGTGGGAACATGCAATGCTGATACTCACCCCTGATTGCCAACCCATGCTTTGGCTAGAACAGGGGTAGGGAACCTGCGGCTCTCCAGATGTTCAGGAACTACAATTCCCATCAGCCTCTGTCAGCATGGCCAATTGGCCATGCTGGTAGGGGCTGATGGGAATTGTAGTTCCTGAACATCTGGAGAGCCGCAGGTTCCCTACCCCTGGGCTAGAACATCTGAATCCAGATGTTTGGCTAGAACATCTGAATCCGGCTAGTAACAGGAAACAGTTGCCATTGTGCTAATAAGATCCCTGTTTCCTCCATTCTTGGGTGTGAATGTCACTTGATTGCATTAGCCAAGGACCATAACAGCTCTTGTATACATGAACAATTATATGGTGAAGTGTTTATATGGTGCACATGGCACAGATGCCTGCTGTACTAAGCCATGCTGATACATCAACCAGTTTTCATTTGCCATTAAAGTTCAGTTTATTTCTGCATATGAATGCACTGCTTTACTTCCTCATAGTATTACTGTATGCTTGGCTTGAGGTTTCTGCTTGCTGTTCATTGGCTATCTCTCTTGGCAATTCCTCACTGCTGTTTCTCACTGAAGAGCAATGGCTGACACAGATCATTGTAATCTGCAAATCCAATGCCCTATATTGAAAGGGTTTTTTTGCAGACCCGGTGCCAAATGGGTGGGGGTGGAAGGGGGAAAGGCATAGATTCCCAACAAGCATGCAGTTGACAAGGACACAGTATTGAAGTGTAAACAGCCACAAGGTTTATTGGTTACACTAACAGAGCCTTGGTGTAGCATAGGGGCAGGATCTATGTCATTGGCCAACCTGCCTGCTGACTGATATGTTAAAATTCTTCCACCGGCTGGGATGTAGCACAGAATGGCAGAATATGGGACTCCACCTGTGCTGAAGACATTGTGTGATTTCCGCTGCCACTTGGGGAGAGACTGCCCTGATAGCCCCTGTAAGTCTTCCTACAAATCCCTTAGTAGGATTCCCAAAGGAGAGGGAAAGGGGCACTTAGGCCAGCTTTTCCCTCAAAATGAATCCGGCCCCATGCAGACACCACCATAAGAGATGGGCAGGAACCATATGGAATCCACCCAATTCCCACCAAAGAACTCACAGCTGCAACTAATCCTTCAGGCTATGTCTGATGTGGTGCAGGTATTTGTCTTGCCCTGAAGGTAAATGGTGGACACTGTCCAATAGGAACAATGCCTTTAGACAGAATGAAATGCCTGTGTGGTGGTTCATGACCCCCACCCCCAAGCTCCACAACCACGTTACCAATGGCATTCATGACCTTCGCTTTAGTCTTATCCACCATATACAGGCAAGCAACCCCACACCAAGAGCGCCTAGCAGGCCAGACCAGAAGATGATTGTGATAGGGAACCTGGCAAAGATAGACTATAAATCTGCCATTGCCACTTGAGCCAGGTCCTTGCCTTTTTACATGCAAAGGTAATTGCCCAATCGAATCACTATGGCATTGTAGGTCCATATTAAAGTTTGTTTTGCCTGGCGATCCTGCATATGTGTCATTTTTCCTACAGCAACACAACTCAAGAATCTGCAATATGCACATATTTGTGTCACTGTAGTTTCACAGGCATCCCCCTCAAAATAACAAAAAAGGACAAATGACACATGCACAGGATTGCCTGGCAAAACAAACTTTATTCATGTATTTTTTTCAGTGAAATCACACTCAGATGAGCTGCAAGCAGAGGAAACCTCTGTGGGAAACCTTCAACAAATGGTGGAGGCAGAAGATCCTCTGCAGCAGCACATAAAATGGCAGGTGAGACCATGAAACTGACAAGAACTCCATCAGCCAGCAGGCAGGAAAAAAAGAACCATTTTGGCTGGCGACGCTTATGTTCTCTGCACACAGCGAGCACAAAAAGCCAAAACGGATCTTTAAAAAACACCTGCAGGATGTTTTATTTCTGCTGTGCAGAAAGGACAACTGTTAACCCACTTCTGAAAGATTTATTTCACATCTGGCTACAACAAATGCTGAGTATATGTCCTCAGATTTCTTATCTATGGAGTTCCTAGTGATTAAATTAGCATGTGTACGCTCTTTCTCATAACAAATTCAGGTCTGAGGAATAGTAAATCAAGCAAAACTCATACCCAATGCATGAATTCTGCAAGTATGCTAACATAATGCCAATCATGCTAAGACTGCAACATGATGCCCTAATTAGTATTTTAGACAGTTCCAAGCAGGACCAGACTTTTGCCTTCCTCCGGGGTCTTTGAAAGGAAGCATGAATCAAATGCCAGAATCCCATTTTAATCAAATTGCACTGATTATCTGCTACAGATCTGAGGAAGGAAGGTTAAAGAGCTCACTCAATGAAAATATTTCCAAATTAATCTGACAGTGCAAGACCAAAAGCAGTAATTAATAATAGCAAATGAAATTACATTGTGGGTAAACAGCAAAGGGCTTGGATAGGGAAGAAAGATGACAGCAACCAACAGGTTACTATGGACTAGTTTCATGTTAATCGCCTCAGCCATGAATATAGATGCGCCTAACTGTTATACATTTATGGCTCAAGTTTTTTTTTACTCACCCACATCCCGCCTGGAAAATGGCACCTTCTTTTCATCTCTTTTCTTTGATTTAAGGGAGATGATTTTGTAATGTAATTGTCTCAGCAAAAGCAAACCTCTGCATCTCAGCAATTTTTTTTTCAGAAATACAGATGCAAAAGCAATTGTAAATAGTATTTGAGATTTATATAATAACTTAGAATGCTCAGAATGCTTCCTATCATGTCAAGCTAAGTTTATTCCAATTTAGTAGCCCATAAGCCATGCGCTATAAATAATGTTAAGAATTTAAAATCACAGTAAAACAGAAGTTTGCTATGTTAGCACTACAGTTTTTGCAGATGCTGCTCAGAAGTAATACATGTGATTTCTCGGCAGTCCTTACCATAGGCTTGTGTTGTAAACACACTACTAATATATCCATATTGCAGACGGGGTGAACACTGAGTTCATACTAACAAAAGCATCAGTTGCATCAGAGACAGCCGGATTCTTTGCTCAGTCTCAGAGCTACTAAATCATACTAGCTTTGTACACAAGTCTTTTTAAACATTAGGAATATATCAGTTCTGCTAAGATACAGAATAACTTTCAGCAAGAAGTGGAGTTAGAATAGAGGTTTTATATAGCAATAGAGTGCTATATTCTCCATATCTGTATTTATTTCCCAGTTTCTGTAACTCCATGGGCAAGATTCATGCACACAAAAGCAAGCTCTAGAAAATGTGCTTAGGATTACATGCTACCTCCCAGCAGGCCAGCCCTCTCTTTCATCCTTGAAGGTGATGAATTGCATTCAAATTCTCTTTTACTGTTGATTTCCTTATTTACTTCATTTATATCCTGCCTTTCTTCCCAACAGGGATCCAGAGTGGTTTACATTCTTCTCCTCTTCTCTATTTTATCTTCACAAAAACCCTGTGAGGTAGGTTAGGCTGAGAGTGACTGGCCCAAGGTCAATCAGTAAGCTTCCATGGCAGAGTGGGACTTCAAATCTGGATCTTCCACCTCTTAGAGCCCAACATTCTAGCTCAGGGTTGTCCAACTCTGGCGCCCAGATGTTCATGGACTACAATTCCCATCAGTCCCTGCTGGCTGGGGCTGATGGGAATTGTAGTCCATGAACATCTGGGGCACCAGAGTTGGACACCCCTGCTTTAGCTACTACACCACACTGGTTGTTTTGTCACCTCTTCTTTTATTAGTAGTACAATTGTGCTTTCACCGCCTTCTCTGCCGCACTCCCCTCCATCTACCCACAGCTGTTCATATGCCCTGAAATGAGTTAGCAAGATGACACCATGCAAGAATGGTCAGGTCTTAATCCACACTGCTTTGTTTGGGGGATCTTAGCTGATGTTCCTATATCAGTAAAGCATCTATTTAGCAGCAAGAGTACATTTGGCAGTGAAGTAACACTGAGAAATTTCAGGAAGTCATGCTGGCCTGGAAAATCCTAAAGCTGCAGTAGTGCAGTAATGTTCATTAGATCTAATTCAAGCATCACGAATTTGTAGGTCTGCCAAATTCTAATTCAAGCTAGATGTTCTGTAAAAACATGCATATTAAAAGGGAAAGGTAGGAGGGAGTTTCAAGGCATGGGGGGAATGCACAACCATCTTTTTTGTAATCATCTTGGAACATAATACAGAAGTTGTTGTGCAGACTTAATCCTGTTTGGTACAAAACAGGCTGTATCTGGGGGAGGGGGGCACAAGTAAAAAAGGTTCTACCCTGAAAATATGAACGCCGGAAGTAATCCAGACAATTGCTTTTCCAGTCAGTATCCCTTATCACAAATCCAGCACAAAGCAGAAACAAAAGCTATCCAATTTGAGATTGGAGGGTCCAGAAAATGTCAGTCCAAATGTTGGCAGACTTTGGATGTAATAAGTTGAGGTAGGTATGGACTAGTCTACTTTTAAAAGTCAGTTCCACATGATGCACTGAATGAGCTTAAATTCATAAAGCAAGCAGTTGGGTGTAACTAATGTTGTTATTGTATGGCAGTAAAAATGTTGAACATGTGCTTGTTTACAAATATTTATCCTGCTTTTCAGCCAAGGTTTTCAAAACAGTATGCAAACATAACAGATTTTGAAAGCGTAAATGAAGGAGGAACTGTGGCTCAGTGGAATAGCACTTGCTGGGCACGCAGAAGCTCCCAGGTTCAATTCCCAGCATCCTCAGCGAAAAGGATCTGGCAGTAGGTGATGTGAAAGATCTCTGCCTGAGACCCTGGAAAGCCACTCTCAGTCTGAATAGACAACAATCAAAGGTCTAATAAATTAGATGCATGTGTTCAATTGTCAAAACAGCTAATAATCCATATAAACACTTGTCATGAGATCAAGATGGTTTTTTTCCCCCCAATCTAGCATCTCTTACTGGGTTCTTCTCCAACCAGATACTCCAGACTGCTGAGTTTCAAAGGCTTTATTTCAAACTAAAATAATAAAAAGATCCTTTTGCACAGATTTCTTAGCATAGCACGTTCTTTCTGATTTCTTTGTCACATGTCACGACTGTGTCCTGAATCAACTTTATATTAATTACTCCCTATTCCTTTCCCAGTGGCAGATGGCTGCTAAATGTAACTCTGCCATTACATTCTTCTTTCCTTGTGCTGTTAATTTTGTGGGAGATTTGGATTATTCTTGGAAGTGCAATAAGCAGCAGCAAGTACTGAAACAGAAGTTAAAAATCTCTCCTGAACTGAATGGTCATTTCCCTGCTTCCTGCCAAAACAGATGAGAAGGACATAATACAATGCAGCTCAAAAGACGAGAGAATATTTGAGCGTTCAAATGCTTTAGAAACACCACATCTGTTACACATTTTTTTCTGCACTAGATACTTCCTAATGCTCAGAAGTTTCAGCATTATATATGCAACAGCTGTGAAAGAAGCTCTTAAATTCAGAGATTCATTATCTGCAAGTTCCGATTTATTAAACTACACTCCCATACCTCATTTTTCCTCAACAGAGATTTAAATATTTGAATTGTCATTAAACCAGCAAACATTTCAAGTAAACACTCAGTTAAATCTACAGTCCTCTCATATAGACAAGCTTCCTAAGAAGATTCTGTTTTTAACCCCATCTACCTACTTTCAAGTTTTCTCGACACCCGGATTTCCTGCATACCCTCTAAAACCTATTTGAAGAAGCAGCTAAAATCCTGGAAGAAAACCTTTCAAATAGATGTAAAAAAGAGGAAGATATGCTTCTGTATAATAAAAGTAATGTCTAAGATTAATAAACTGTAAAGTTACGAAGTAAACATAGAGAAGTAAGAGAAGTAAAAGTATAAAATATGTTAAGTCTATGGACATCCTGACAAGCAGTGGTACTGATGCATAGTTACTGTTGCCAAGGGAGTATTTCTCTCTGTGATGTTTTCAGTGAGATTCTCTGATATTTATATCAGACAAATGGAGAGAAAAAGCATTACTTTTCATGGCTCAAGTTTATGACTAGTCATTCAATGGACAAACTAACCACTTTAATTGGACTTCGTTTCCTTCCCTTTCTCTCCCTTTTCTACTTTGTCTTCCCTCCCTTTTTCTTCTCTCCCTGTCTCTACTCTTTGGAAGCTTGTTGTTCTGAGTGGTGGTTGAACCCATTCACTATTGAGATTAGTAACATGTTAGGTATGAAATCTGAATGCCATCTGCTGAAGTGAAATTAGGATATGCGGTTTTAAACTCTATGTTTTTAATTTATATACAGCATTATGTATTTACATATTATAATGCATGCTGCTGGAAGCTGCCCTGAGTCCAATATAGTTGGGGGAGGGTGGGGGATAAATTGAGCAAAATAGATAGATAAAACAGGACTAAGACATAGTGATGTTTAATTGGTTAAAGGTCTGGCAAAATAAACCAATCAAGCTCAATCTAATGGGGGAAGCTCGGGTAACTGGAGTTGATTCAGAGGCGGAGATACAATGGGGACATCCGGGCCAGCTCACCCCAGGTGCCGCCATTGCAGTCACGTGGGCAGTTCATGTCCCGGGCTCAGTTTCCCCTCCCTTCGTCATTGGGTAGATTGTATGGTCATGAGAGACTGTGAAGATTCAACAGTGGCTACGGGAGTGTGGCTGCATCTTCAGAATACTGGACAAGCTAAGAGCAGATCTGAAGAAAAACTTCAGAACACTACAGCAAAACTCTGGGTGCTGACTTGGGATGGCAAACACAGAAAGAGAAAATGGCTATCATTTTATTAGGCAATGAAATTAGTATAGGGATCACCACCTATCATAGTTATGGTAATACTAAAAGGAAATAATCAGATGAACCAGCATAATAAATGTCCAATTAACTATTTGCATTGTAATTTTAAAATACTACGTTAATATTTTAACATTGGGACGTTGTATGTTGCTCTGTGTCTTCTGGCAGCATTATTTCAAAGAGTATTTTACCTTTAAGGGTAAATGGCCATGTGGGGCGGGGGAATAAATAAATAACAAAGTATAAGACACTGATATCCTCTTAGGGGTAGTGTGGCCAAAGGAGCCACACTAATAGTGTAGTGGTTAAAAGCAGCGGACTCTAATCTTGAGAACCAGATTTGATTCCCCACACCTCAACATGAGCGGTGAACTCTTATCTGGTGAACTGGATTTGTTTCCCCAGTCCTACACATGAAGCCTGCTGAGTGACCTTAGGCTAGGTTGTCAGAGTTGTCTTAGAACTCTCTTAGTCCCACCTTCCTCACAAGGTATCTGTTGGGGGGAGAGGAAAGGAAGGGGTTTTTAAATCACTTTGAGGCTCTTTGTGGTTGAGAAAAGCAGGATATAAATCCAAACTCCTCCTCCTCCTCTTCTTCTTCTTAGACCCAAGAAACTAAGCTCCACATCTTCTCCAGTCTTTTCACCTCCATTCTTTATCCCTAACCAAAATAAAGTCTGGCATAATATTATAGTGCAGGGGTCCCCAGGCTTTTTGAGCCCACAGGCACATTTGGAATTCTGACATGGCATGGTGGTCACAGCAACAAAATGGCTGCTGCAGGAGATGAATCCAGCCACAAAATGATTGTCACAGTTTAATTTCAGTAACACTGCATATCCTTGTGCTGTGGAGGCAGCTGCTGCCAAAGCAATATTTTTAAAAGTCGGCAGTCAATCAAATCTCCAATATGCAATCAGAAGTGGTGCCGGGCAAAAGCCTTACCTGGTTCCACCCACTTCCTAAAAACATTTGGGTGCCAAAAAAAGATGTTGACGGGCACCACAGTGCCTATGGATACTAGGCTGGGGACCCCTGTTATAGTGACATGCTCCAGATAAAATTTGTACCAGTTGAAGTTTCAGGGCAATCCCATACAGAGTGTGCTATAAGAGTCTAGCCTGTAAATTAAGGGGTTTTTTTGGGGGGGGGGGTCTTGCTTCAGTCTTGCACTGTGGACCAATTCAACTGCTGTGAAGGAAGCTGCAGTGATAAGTGTGGCTGTTGTCACGGAGACATAGACTGCATGTAAATGAGGGAGTCACTAGCCATCACCAGTTGTATGCTTTCTCTTTTTATCCTCTCAACAGTTCTATCTGTGTGATGCTGTGGCTTCCGAAGGATGAATATCAGCCACAAATTCCATTGTCAGTTTTGGTATCACAGCAACCAAGTACATGCACACAAATGGCTTCTTCAAACTGTGGTCCCTGATTTTGGAGTGATGGCTGACTGCAAACCATGGTTTGTCAGTTTAGATGTCACATCAAGTCATAAAAATTGTGGTATAGCATAGTATTCAAACTGCAGCAGAAAGAAAACCTTCTAGAACATTTTTGTAATTATTGCTGCAGCGATCTCACTGATTTATCTATTTTATTTTGAATATAAATTAATAAGGGTAGAAGTAACATTAATTCCGCTTATGTATTTCTCAATCACTAATTTAATATACTCTATTATTCAACTCACTGTCTCCTTTGTGTAATTTATATATAATCTCAGAATCAGAATTTATGTTATATACCTACTAAGTATGTGCATTGTATTAAGTTATCTGGTCACATTCATAATTGAATCAATTAAAATGCTGAGCAATGTACATAATGAAAGGAAACCAATTTCAAAAGAGGCCTAAATTACCTATTTGTTAGTAAATTGCCAGTTATTTGTGTTTGCCTCGAATCCTCTTCTGAGTCCAAAGCAATCAGAAACAAACACCAATATTCTCATTCTCCTTTAGTTCCAAGTATGCTTTTAAACAAATTATAAATCCCCCATTTAATGAAAATTTGCATATTTTGTTCAGAAGGACTTCATAATAATCTCTGACATCTTTTTGAATACTCTAACAGGAACCACACTCCTGGTTCCATTGTTATAACTGTCAACATGAACTGGGGTCATCAGTCAACATGTTGGGATTAATTCTCAAATCCTTTAGTGTAGCCTTGGGTGATGGACAGGTGCATTCTAAAGAGTTGTCTGATCATAAAAAACCCCTTGGCAGGGAATTTGAACAGAATTCTGAGAGTGGCAGTTAGAACTCTGACAGTTAAGAACTGAAGGTTGACTGAGTGGGTAGTTAACAGACAGAGCTTGGAAACAGCTGTTTGAGCTGTATTCTGACAGGGTGAGGATTCCCCTCAGGAGTACAAAGGAACACATTTTGGATTGGGACAGGATCCATAACCACTTCTCCAGGGAAACTAGCTCCAAGATTTATACAGTGATTCCTAAGTTTGATAAGAAATATCTCTTATGACTCAGTGATCCCAGACCAGTTTGAAAGAGAAATTGGAAGAATGTGCTAACGTTCCTAACTCCTACAAGTGAAGAACCACTGTGTAAAAAGAACACAATTCCATAGGGCCTGTAAGACAGAGATGTCCCACCAGATCTATGGTTGAGGCAGCAACAGTTATATCTTTGCTGGCCTCCCTACTCCTACCTTTCATTTTAATTTTATTTACCTTAGTTTCTATGATATATGTCTATTTCACTAATTTGTTTGGCTTCTGGAGTTGATTTTTTCCTTTACTTCTTTCCCTGGTTGGTCACCCAGTTGGTGAAATAAACTAGAACAGGAATTGAGTACCAATGGTATTTTTAAATGTTAATTTAAATCATATATGTATTATTTGATGTATATAAATTTTTAAGCTGTTAGCCACTCTGAGTCCAACCTTGGTTGGGAAAGAGGGTATAAAAATCATCATCATCATCATCATCATCATCATCATCATCATCATCATCATCATCATCATCATCATCAACAGGACATCTTGGGCCAGAAACTCACATCTATGGTCCATCTGACCAAAAGAAAAGAAAAGAAAAGAAAAGAAAAGAAAAGAAAAGAAGAATCAACCAAGGACCTTTTAAAGGAGAACTGGTGCTGAGCCATTCCTATAGAGGTGGCCAAATCAATGCTGAAACATAACACTGTTTGCCAAAGTTGAAATAATTGGATCCTTTTTCTTCCAAATCAGTAACACTAGTCACAGTAAACATAAAACCAGGATCAGAGAAATGTCAGTATTATGAGTTTGTCCCATAATCCATTTATTGGACCAGTGACGTCGGAGGGGAGATCTGCTCTTATTGTCAACCAAATTGTAGATGCAATAAAGATATATTTTATTTGTTCCTTTTCTCTTCCTCTTACCCAAATCCCCAGGCAGGCCAATACTTTGGCTTCAAGGTGGTCCAATAAAACCATCCACATCAAACAATAGCAGCAACATATACTTAGTAGATCAGCTCAAGTATAAACAGGTAATCAGTTTCAGTTAATTTTGATATAAAATCAGCTTTAAAAAAACCCCTGCCAGTTACAATACTAGGGTCAACAAATGGGTTGGAAAGTGTGATTACAAACCATCCTTATTTAAGGAGTTAACCATCTGCTTACGTATGCTGTGTGCCCTCAAACAAATTTTTGCAGTTACATGTTATTTCTGAAGAAAGAACAGAGAGAAGCAGGGAGATGTATGTTAGCAGGATGCTAGGTGCGCAGAGAAGCGGCAGCCACACTGATAAAAAGATAAAGGTAAAGGATTTCATTTCATTTCAGATAGGAAAGCTGACAGACAGGGATTGCCTTGCTAGCTAAGGAAAGGAGGGAGAACACAACTTCTAAAAAGATGGAGGAAATTAGATCTAAGTATCAGTCTAAGACAGACAAAAGGTGACAAGGACAGAAGGGTCTCTCACCTTACAGCCCGATCTAGCTGATCATTTGCCTGTCCCCTGCTGGGTCTCCTTCTTAGTTCCTTTGCATGCTAGACGTTGCTATTTCCAACAGTGTAAAACTGCTCTGATCTTCCTGGGGAGTTTGCTAACACTGGTGTGATATACTGTGAGCATCTATTACTATAACTGGCGGGGCCCAGCCACGCGTTACTGTGGCTTATTGTGGTGAAATGGAAAAGGAACAGTAGCAGCAAATCAATTGCAGAGGCCAGCAGTACGTGCTCATGCAAACACGCAGCCTGATACTGTGCGATGCCATTGATGTGTGTGCCCACATTCCTTGGGGGGGGGGAATGGAAAGGGACCCCTCCCACACATCTAGGCTGGCTGGTCATGATCCTTTATCCTGGGAGTAAGTTTGGTTGGTGGCAATGGGTGTCGCTTTCTGAGGAAACCCTCTGAGGGGCGCGACGCAGCCATTGCAAAGTATGTCACAGTTGCTGTACCAACTTTACTCCCTGGAGTAATGTGGTGCCCCTGGTTTTTCTTTAACTGTAATCTGCAGTATTCAGGGAAATTCTAGGGTGCCCCTTGGCCCTCCCTCAACATCCTCCTCTCCCTTGCATGTCGCCCCCCTCACCTCTCTTCCCTCCCTCACTTCTCTTTCCCTTGCATGCCACCCCTCCCTCCTTCTCTGCTATATAGGTGGGTGGGCTTCACATTACAAAGATGTTAGGCCCCCTGCCTCCCCTCCCTTGCACTCCACCCCTCACTGTCTCCCATCCCTCCCTCTCTTCCCTTTGCATGCCTCCCACTCCGTCCCTTTCCTCTCCCTCCTCCTCTTCCCTTTGCATGCCAAACCCCTCCCTCCCTCCCTCCCTTGGTGTATGTGGGGTGTGTGCTGTGTTTCACTTCCAACCCCGAAAGTTACTACCTATAGTACTGTTTCTCACCTGCCTCATATCTGGCTCAGCCTGAGTGAACGCTTTGGCTAAGCAGCACGAACATCTCTAAGGGTGACAGTTACACACAGGCAGCTGCATGTCCTTCAACCTCAGGAGCAACCATGGAAAAGGGCAGATTTTACACTGGGCCAGGTGTGAAATTTCCAGGTGGTATGTGAACATCTAAAAACGACCCCCCAACCTTGGCATTGACTATAGTGGCTGGGAATTTTCAGGGAGGAAATTTTGGGCTCCAGCAAAGTTACTTGAGGTATACCCGTCAATGGCACCAAAAAATACTGTTAGCTTTTTATATATATAGATAAAAGCAGTGCAATAGTACATTCTCTACAGGTTCAAACTTTCCCATTTGGCAAGGGCATACCCATTGTGAATGGGGAATACAGAGGTGTCTGCCTACAGTAAAGGCGAGGGGTAGGGCACTGAAACATGCCAGAGTAAATATTCTTCAGTTATTTAGTGACTTCTAATGCTGTTAGGTAATCTGCCAGCAAGAAAGTATTTCTGGAAAGGTATACTGTAGCGGGATGCCTCTGCAGCCAGGTCCTATCAGACTGAAGGGCTGGGTCCCAAAATCTGTTGCTTAAGTTTTTCTTTGGCTTTCTAAAGGCCTTGATGTAACAAGGAGAGAAACTGTATTCATGCAATTTCTCTTCAACAGTTTTCAGCCAATTTGAGTGATGGTTATCTCAACGAACAAGAGACATTAATTCCTAGGGGGTTACAGTCTAATTTTAGCAGTACTGTGGGTTGCTTGAACCCACATGAATGCCTCAAGTGAGACCAAACCTGCCTCCAGCCTGAGGAGAGCATTTGGTACATATCAAGGGACAAAAACTTGGCGATAGTACTAACAGGTAGTATTTGCATTATTATTTGCTTTGCTTTGTAGCACTTTCTTCAGAACCCATAGGCAAATCCAGTGGTGGGATTCAGCCCATTCGCACCTATTTGGTAGAACCGGTAGCTAATTTTTTGTCTAGTACAGAGAACTGGTTGTAATCTCACCACTGAGCCTTTCGGAACTGGGTTATTTGAATCCTACCACTGGGCAGATCCCATTTGCAGAAATACAATATTTTGCTAGTGAATTTATAGGTGTATTTATGAGGTGAGAGATATGACATGGTTTTTAATTTCAGACATAAAAGCTTAATATGGTGTTCTAGTCAATTCTAATACCAAATACAGATGATAGCAGAAAATATATCATTTTTTTATTGGTTCAAAAAATGCCTTGACGTAAATGCCTTAAGAAGAGAAGCTTCTCGGAACCTATTCTTAAAACAGACAATATTTTAGACATTACATTTGGAATTATTACTTTTTAAAGCACCTGTACACTAAATATGTCTAGGTCAGGTAGTAGCACCAAACCTTTATTGGCATATAAGACAATTCAGAGAAAATACAGAGAGAAAAAAATAAAAAACAAAAACCAGATTTGAAACAATCTCCAAAGAGAATAACAAAGAATCTCTTAATAACAGAGGCCCCTTCCGCACACGCAAAATAATGCGTTTTCAAACCACTTTCACAACTGTTTGCAAGTGGATTTTGCTATTCCACACAGCTTCAAAGAGCACTGAAAGCAGTTTGAAAGTGCATTATTCTGCATGTGCGGAATGAGCCAGAGTGACACAACAAAGTTAAAAAACAGAACTATCTTTTAGGGTGTATAATTTCTAGTAAATATTTGGCCACCAATTCGCAAACTACAAAATCAGAGTTATTTAGCAAGTATAAGATCTTTCACTAAATATGTCTAAATCTCAGATTTACCTTACTAAGGGCCATCTGAGTCAAGCATGTGCGACACTAAAGTCTGTAAATATGTTTTTAACGTGTGCGGCACATGTGGGGTAATTTTATTTGTTTGGTGGAAGGTTGGGGGGATATGCATGTTCTGATCTGGCACAAATAAGGGGATGCAAAATAAAATTATTTCCAAATGCATGCATACACAGAGTACATTCCTGTTCAAGCTTCTTGGTCGAAATACCTTCACTACACCCCTGTTCTCATTAATGGAAAAACATCAGATTCATGTAAGACAAGAGCTATGATAATTCAGAGAACAGTGTGTCATATGCAGAAGGCAAGGAAATGCATTAGGCAACATGTTACTGGAAGGGCTGTTAGAGCAGGCGAGATCAGTGCAATCCTATGCAAAGGGATTTCAGTCATAACCTGTTAAAATCAGTGGGCTCAGATTGGAGTAATTCTGCATCATTGCTAGAATCCAGACTCAGTCTGCTCATGTGAACAAGCTGTGCTATGCACAAAGGTAACAATTCACAGTCATCTAAATGAACCCTGGAGATCGGCTGCTTGTGGAAGAGACAATATAAACCTTGACCGAACAATGTACTGACTTGTCATATGCCAGCTTCATGAATGTCCAACAGGCCCAAGTCCTACAGGACAAAATCCTTCCTGATCAGAGGACATCATAATTGAAACAATGCAATGTGATCCCCACTGACCATAAGCGAACAGGGATTTGATAGCTGGACTCTATGTAAGATTTTTATCCAATAAAGTACACACTATACAGTCTTTGCAGTGGCAGTATAACAAACTTTGAATGGCTAGGATTTGAATGCAAGCCTTTATATTAAAACCTAACAAGCTTTGAACTGACTTCAGCATGTATTAGATTTCTGTAAACCACCACCATTTACCAGCAATAAAAGGGTATGAAAAGAAGAAAATATTGGTAGCTTGTTCTAGTTCTTACTTGTTCATTCACGTGAAGGTCTTCGGTCAGGCAGCAAGAGAAAGTATGTTTGAACACTTCCACTCTTTCATTCTTTATTTTAATTGAGATGCATTGCACAAAATGACACACTGTTCATCACCCCAATTAAGTAATCACAGCATTGATCAGGATGCCAATTAAATGGATTCCAGACTTTCAAGCAATTATTTTGAATGGAATACCAGGTTATTACTCTTTGTGCAATCTTCTTTCTGTATGACTTAAACATTAGAAAAGTTAACTATATACTGGGGGCATTTCCTTTCCTTTTTCGGAATGCATTCATCACTCACAAGCTACTCTCCAATCCTACCTTATTAATAAGCTGCAAGAATTTACCACACAACAGGACATGGGAAACACGGGAAGGCATTGCTGTTTGTCAGTGTGACATTCTCACAGATGACAGCTCTCCAATTTCTCAAGCAGCAGTCACTCCTAGCTTTATACCAGGAGCTCTGTCAGTCCTTATAGCATGCTTACATTAACAGTCTAAGAAAGGAGGGTGGGTATAAAGGATCTTCTCATGGTGTGAGTAAATTAAGTCAGTGAAACTCAGGTGTCTACCTGCAGATTCTATTCCTGTTATGTCTACGCTAAAACGGTCTAGTTGACAATACACGGCATGCTTAGGTGCTGATATCAAATATACACTACTTAGAAATGGGCAAACCGTGGTTCAAAACCAAAAGGGCTGAGAATTCTATCATCACTTGTAATTTGCTGTAACTTATTTTTATGCTCCCACACGCTCTCCTCTCAGATGCTAAATGCTCTTATACATGATAATGGCAGCAGCTACTGTTGCCCAGTGACAGCAATGTTGTGGAAGTATGGAACATTTCTTCCTGCTCTCCTCTGCTTCCCTAAGGCTCTGGAGAAGAAGAGATGAGGCATGAGGTTCAGGATTCTACCTCTTATCTGCCCCAGCATGATTCAGCAGCATTTAAGGCATCAGGGATCCTGGGAATATATAGTTTTCCTACTGTGGTGCTGACCTTTCAGCACCCCATGAGGAAATATTCCACTCTCCAGTCTCTCTGGTATATGTAATGCTGCTAAAGCAGCATTCACAGTGTTAGGAAGGAAGTGGGTGCTAGAAGGGAGCAGAGACCTAGGGAACAGGATGAGATCTCTCTTCTGCCCTCCCCTCAGAACCCAATAGTCATGTGTTTGCCCATTCACATATCAAACAAAGGTCTTTTTTTAAAGGTAAAAGTAGAGCACAAAGACAGGGGAGGGGAACCACTGCTCTTTCACATTACCTACTACATCTGGCAATTGGTAGTGTTGCCAATCTGCAGGTGGTGGCTGAGGATCTCCTGGGATCACCATTGATCTCCAGGCATCAGATTAGTTCCTCTGGATAAAATGGCTGCTTTGGAAAGTGGGCTCTATGGCATTATATCATGCTGAAGTCTCTGCCTTCCCACAAACCCTCCGCTCTTCAGATTCTACCCCCACTCCCCCGCCCCAAATCTCTAGGGCAGTGGTGGTGAACCTATGGCATTCCAGATGTTCATGAACTACAATTCCCATAAGCCCCTTGCCCATGCTGGCTGGGGCTGATGGGAATTGTAGTCCTTGAACATCTGGGGTGCCATAGGTTCACCACCACGGCTCTAGGATATTTCCAACCTGGAGCTAGCAACCCTAGCAACTGGCTAAGAATCCCAGTCCTCCATATATTTGTTTGGAATATGTACCATTAATTCAAACAAGGTATACTCTAGGCTTGACCTGAATGGCCCAGGCATGCCAGGCATGATCTCATCAGATATCATAAGCTGAGAAGGGTTGGCCCTAGTTAATATTTGGATGGAACTCCAGAGATAGGCAATGGCAAACCATCTCTGTTCATTTCTTGCCTTGAGAACCCTACAAGATCACCATAAGTCAGCTGAGACTTGGCAGCACTTTTCGCCATATACTAAAGGAACTGAAGGTGGGAAGGACTTGCCAAGACCTTAAAGATTAATGACTGTTAGATGATTGCCTATGTTAATTTTTAAGTCACAGCATAATTTGGGAAATCCCTGCTGTGTGCAATAGTTCTGTTTCAACTCAATGGCTTTGTGCCCAGTGGAACCATTGTTAGCATGAACGTATGAGCAACTAAAAATTATTATTTTCCAGTGTTTCAAGTACAACTGTCAACCTCACTATTCCATTTTACCACACACCTTTTGACATCATAACTTTTGTGCCTTGTTCCTACAAAATTCCCAAATCTGGGCAAAGAGTTATTGGATAATGCAACTGTAATTATTAATTCAATGGGCCTCTCTAAGAAGGCCTCTAAAGACATTTTAAAAATAGTACGGAAAGAATTTTTTGGTAGTGCCTTTTCTCTCTCGCAGCAGGAGTTGGCGCAAAACATCTTTGCTTGTGGAAAGGCTCTCCAGGCTGGGTTTACAAATATGTTCCTTGTCTCCATAATTGATATAAATGGAGCTAACTAACTACATAATTTACATCCATTGAACTAGGCCAGATTAAGCACTATAATCTAGCAGTGGCACTTCAGTGCTTCAAAATATTGCTGATGCATTTTTTAAAGCAATTCACACACAGCAATTTGTAAAGCATATCTAGTAAACTTGAAAAGGTTCCTTTCTTAAGGCATTCCAAAAAAAAAGTCTGTCATTTTTTCCCTTCAGTTAGCTACAGAATAGTTTGGTTCTACAATGGGTCCAATGTGATCTCAGGTTGCAAATGTCTATAAGGACACACACCTGTATCTTCACATCTGTACTGTAATGTGCAAAATAGGGCTGCTTCTTAAACTCTGGAATCTGGTGCAAGCTTTTGGGGGCAGGGACATGCTAATCGGTGCTCTGATGCCATGACATCACTTCTGCTATGAACCCAGAGGCAACATTATCACACCAAGGTGAAGCTCTAGAATTTCATGTCTTTGCCTACAGTTCTGGTAGAATCCTAAAGCACTACCCTGACTTGACACTTCGACCTTTCTGCTGGAAGGAATGTCTTAGTATTGGAGCGACACCAATTTCTCCCCACCCCATTTTCTCCACCTTCCTACCAAGCAGCAGGGGATAACTGGAATAGGAGACTAGGCAACTCTAGAAAGCTCCGCAGAGAAAACTAAAAAGACAGCATAATAACCCATTCATATACCATTCAGCCTCAGAATGGTCCTTCATTTAGACAACTGGTTCTCTCCCATAGGCCTAAGTCTTTGTGGCCCATTAAATAGGCCCTTGCTGCCTATTTAAGCTCCCAATTGTTATTTTACTAGTTATTTAAATATTTATACCCTACGTTTCTCCAAAATTGAGTTCTAAAGCAGGCTGCAACATTCTTCTGCTGTCTTCATGTTAACCTCACAATAATGCCAAGAGTTTATAGGTCAACCACTGAGTTTCCTTGTCAGAGTGGGGATTCAAACCTGGGTTTCCGAGATGCTACTCTGACACTCTGACACTATGCGAACTGTCAAGTTGTACATCTGAGTGCACATGTCCTGGAATTTTTATTTCATTGAATTGCCAAAGCAAAATCAGTTGAAAGAGTTCTGAGGTGTGCATAAACATGTACAGCAGTTTTAACAGAAATGAACCTGTAACATTTCAACAGACACATTACAGAAAAATAAATGGATCGACTGACTTTTGCATAGTTGTACTTAATATGAGGGTCTAATATGGAGGTAGGGTTGCCAGCTCTGGGTTAGGAAATTCCTGTAGATTTTGAGGGTGGAGACTGAGGAGTGCAGGTTTGGAGAAGAAGAGGAACTTCAATGCAATAGAGTCCAACTGCCAAAATGGCCATTTTCTCTAGGGGACCTGGTCTCTATTGCCTGGAGAACAGTTGTAATAGCGGGAGTTCTCCATCCACCATCTGGTGGTTGGCAACCCCATATGGAAGTGACACAGGAAACAGAGCAGGCCACAAAGGGAGGGGGGAGAGGAATAAGCATCCATGAATCTCTGCCCAGACTGTAAAGCCTATTAATTTAAACAAAAAATGAGAATACTTGAAGTCAAAATATGATTTACATAATTTTCCTCTCCTCCATTATATCCACACAGCAGCCCTAAGCAATAGGTTGGGCTAAGAAAACTTGATGTTTCAGAGTGTAGGGTTGCCACCAAGCTCCAGGTTCAATCTGAAGTTCTCCTTGAAATACTACTGACCCAGACTAAAGATCAGTTCTTGTGGAGGAAACTGGTGCTCCAGAGGACAGACTCTATAGCAGTGGTTCTCAACCTGGGGGTTGGGACCCCTTTGGGGGTCGAACGACCCTTTCACAGGGGTCGCCTAAGACTCTCTGCATCAGTGTTCTCCATCTGTAAAATGGGTAAATGTTAGGGTTGGGGGTCACCACAACATGAGGAACTGTATTAAAGGGTCGTGGCATTAGGAAGGTTGAGAACCACTGTTCTATAGTGAACTCAAAGAGAAACTTAAATCCTGTGTCATTATTTATTACTTATTTAATTCAAATATTTATAGACAACATCTCCACAGTAATATGCCTAAGGCAATTCACAGCATTATAACACAATCAAATATGTCACACTTATAACTGAACTACCAACCATAAATGGAAAATCAACTAGGATAACCAAAATTGCAGCAGCATCTCAATACTAACAGTACAATTAAGCCATAATGAGGGGAGGGGGAAAGAATACAGTCAAGGGGAACAACTAAAAACTCCAACATGTAGAAAGGGCAACCTATAAGTGAGCTCTTCTCAGAAGCACCATATCTATCCCCCCCACCCCCCAGTCATCTCCCTCCCCACAAAAAAAAGGCAAGGCAAGCTCTGGCTTATATGAACAGGATAACTCACATTCAAAATTGTTTGCTAATGTCTGGAAAAACCAGCCAGGGTAACTGCAGCAGTGCTTTAGTAGAAACAGAAGCAATCTAGCCTATACAGATACAAATTTAACAGAAGATTATATTTAACAAACACAGGATTTTTTGCAAGGGGTATTCTTTAAAAGGTGACAGTACTCCCATATAAGATTGCACAGCTTTCCCTCAATCTCTTAACGCAGCCCCAAGAAAGTGTCCTGGTATTCAGAACCAGTGAGTACCAGAACAACAACAAAAGCTCTATCACATAATGTATATTCTAAACTCTACGTGACATGTACTACACAGATTTATCAACTGTGGAGATGAATAATCTGACCATTTGATGCATTCACCTCAAGTTCCAGCCAAAGCGCACATGTGACAGGGACAAGCCAGTGGCAGAACCGCTTACCTGAGGCCAGAAGGTGCACCTCGTAAGGAGGGGTCTGAGGCACGGCTGGAAGCAAAACTGCGCCCAAACAGCTCTGAGAAGCCTGATTAGGCAAGGCATAACACAGGTGGAGAAAGTGTGGCCTAACCATCCTGGAGACAGGTGGAGCCAGCAGTGATTAGCAGCAGCAATTAGAAGCAGCTGAGAGCAGGTGGGGCAACAGGTCTGCTAAGTCAAGAGTCTTCCTAAGGCAAGGCTTAAAGTCACCTGATGGAGTAGCAAGAGGAATTGCAAGGTAGGAAGGATGCTGGTAACTGCGCTTCCTCGTCCTATGGGTACAAAGGGGTGAATAAACAGCAGACAGAACTGAGTCTGGTATATGCTTGGGGAAACAGGACCAACAGAATCTAGCTCTTAACCCAGGCTGCGATGCTGTAGGTTGCCAGGGAGATGACCAGTGTTGCCACACCACGACAAGTAAGATGGCATGGAATTGTGCTCTGACATGGGGCCTCTGCCAGCTAAGAGGCAAGGTGTGGAGGCAAAATGTAACTTTCTAAATGGAATTTTCCCAGCATTGCCCTATGTGCTGTCACTTGTGACTGAGGGTATCTTCAAGTGAATCCAACAGTGCAATCCAAATGTGCACGTAATTCAGCATTTGTGGTATTTTTTTCCCCCTCCTTCAGCTTGTCTGGCTTCTTCCTGCCTTCCTAATTCATTTAGCAGACATACTTGCCCGCAAACTGAATGTTAATTCGGAAGTCTGTCTCGCCCCAACTCCATTTCTCTGGTTTTATGTCCTCTTCTTTATTTATAGCACTTTATTTATGTTTATTCAGTTATAATTTATTCAACTGAGGGTACATTCATCCCCCTTATTAGCGGTTTTTAAGATATTGGAAAACTACTTGAGGAAGAAGGGGAAGATGGTTAGTAACATTGCTGGTTTCCAGCCAGCTTCATCTACAAGTTTGCAACCTGAATATGCATCTGGCTGTGTGGTGCTGAGCACTGCACAAACCGAACACAGCCTCCCTGAATTTGATCCTGTATGTCTAACTGAAATGCTATGAGTACATCTCTACACCTAAGATAGCTGCAGTTGTCGCAGAAGAAAAGGATTCAGTGAACAGAGGTTCAGCTAAAAAATATTCATTAGAAGCAAGGCATATCATGTTGCTTTTTAACTAGTGGATGGTCTCGTACAAGTCTGGGTGACAGCAGAATAAGCCAGTCACTCATCTCTCTTAAGATCTCTCGTGAGTTTGACAGCTCAGTTCCCTGATCTGTGTGCCAGCAATGCACCAGGAAGATGTGCAAGTTCAGCATCTTTAAAAATTCAGCCAGAGGCATTTGGCATCATGGTAATAAAATTAAATAAAATGCAAGTTAGTTCCATGCCAGTTGCTCTGCAGTTATTCAAAACTGGGAGCCAGAGACCAACTCCTTTCCAAACCACACCGGGGGGGGGGGGGATTAGAGAAGCGAGTACCACCATGAAACCTCCATACCTAATCTTCAAAGGTGTCACAAAAGTCCTCAGCCCAGAACAACGTTTTGCATAAAGAGAAACAGTTTACAAGACTTGCTCATTTTCATGTGATATAACTGCAAGCAGTGCAGAAATAAGTCTCGTGCTTAAAGCTCAGTCACTGGAACAAAATAAACCGTGCATCAGCATGAAGGTATAAGAGTACAAAGAAAGAACTACCAGCATCAACAAATCACTCAAGTTACAGTGCAAGACTGTTTCTAGAAGCAAGTCTTGCCATCAGCTTTTGGCCCACAAACAGATATCAGAAGACTATTAATGCTTCTCAGGCGCTTCCTCTTGCTTCAGTGGAATATCATCAAAAAGCACACAGCCTAAATGCATTGCTGAGCACTATACAAAAAATTGTGAAATCTCATACACATGAACCAAATATCAGATAAATCACTTTTAAAAAAGCTTCACTATGGCTAGGGACTATGGTTGTCACTATGGCTAGGGGAAAAAATCTGGCCCCTTTAATTGAGGCTTAATATGTGGAAATATATTCAAAGAACAGGACATGTTTCTCTAGGCCTGATGGCAACCCTAACTGTAGCCTAATCATATAACCTATCAGAAACAAAGGCCATTTATGCACTTGTGGTCTTCTTTGTCTTCAATGTACATTCCCTTTGAATTGGATTCTTGGTTAAGCACATGTTTCCCCCTCTTCGGAAATCACCATGCTTCAGATCGAACTCCATGCATTTTCCAAACATGATTGAAGTGTGACTTTTTATCTCCCTTTGTAAGGAAAGTGAAGGGAATTAGCGTACATGCAGCTCCCTTAAAGTTTTCCTACTCTTTTCAGGCTTCCCCACCCACCAAGCAGCAGTTCCACCTACTCCTCTGGTCAGCATTTCAGGAGAAGTAGTGGGCCTTTTTAAAAAATGTAACCCCCCCCCCTCAACACAACAGGCAACTTCCCCCATCAGAGGTTGCAGAAAAACAAGGAAGCATAGGAAGGGGGCCGAGCACAATGGCAGCTCAACTTGGCAGAAATACTGTGTCAGCAAAAACATGTAAAAACCCCACTGCAGAGTTAACAACCTCAGGGTAAACAACCACACTGGACACAGTGTGTAACAGACTTCTCTCTGTGATACACTCTGAAGATGCCAGTCACAGATGCAAGTGAAATGTTAGGAACAAGATCCACCAGACCACGGCCACTCAGCCCAGAAAACCCACAACAGCCAGTTGAATCAGACCGTGAAAGCCTTCGACAATACAACCTCGGGGTATGCTCTGTATGAATAAAGGACGCAAACACCATTGTTCAAGACCACTGCAACTTTCCTTGACTACAAGTAATATGTCCTAAATATAAGACTGCTTCCAAAATTCTGATGTCAAAACCCAAGCAAAAATTTAGTCACTAAATATTTTGGGTTTTTTATACTTTGTGCTTTTCATACAATTGAAATAATCATGTTTTCCATTAGCTTCTACAGAAAATGCATTTTCAAAGAGAAGTTTCAGTTTCACCTTTTAGATTGACTGTAATTTGGTATTTAGAAAGCACAAACATTTCCAGATTATTCTTGCTTGATTATTTACTGGTAGGAAGTTGCAAGCACAGGAAAGGGAATATTTATGCGAGAACTCTTAAAAGGACATTCAGCAATGGAAATTAAGTCAAGAAGTGTTATTCTCAGTTTTATGGTGTGAGAAGAAACCGCAGTCCCTGTTCAAACCTTGACTAAAGCTCTGTTCTCTCATAACAGTTCTGGCAATTCAGTTATGCATAATGGATGACTGAGCCACATGTAAACCCCTTGATATGTGCAATCACCATTTTGTATGGAAAGGACATGTCAATTTTTTCCCAGACCTGGAAAGCCAGAAACCCAGATTTCAGCATATGATTTTGCACATATATATATATATACATAGTTACCCTTTTGTATGAATAGTGCAAGGTTTGTATTTTCCAGTGTAAGCATGTGCAAAATCATATATATATATTAGACAATACTAGCAATGATGTAACTGATTCAGTAGCCAAATTTCTTGACGTATTTATAATTTAGAGTCCTAAGGGTAAACTTGACTAATATCTCCCCTCCTTCCTTTTTATTTTATTATTATTTCTCTTTTCTCTCTGCTCCTTTGTCTGGCCTGAATGAACCTATTGTTTATGGAAATGCACTGTTATGCCAATAAAGGTTGTTGATGTTGCTGTTATTGGGAGGATAGCTGATAGCACACTCTCCTATTTCATGAGGTCACAGTGCAACAATGATCAAAGATGGCATTAACACAGTCAAATTTCTGAATTCCTGGCTTTTCAGGGGTCAAGAGTACTAGGAGAGCACTGTATCCCAAAGGCTCTTTTAATGCATAGGATAGAGCAGAGCTGACTAGCTCGATCCTGCTTTCCCCTCCCACCACATGCACTACTTATCTCCCTACCCATGTTTTGCCATCAAGTTGCAACCAACTTATGGTGACCCCTCATGGGTTTTTCAAGAGATATTCAGAGGTGGTTTACCATTGCCTGCCTCTGTCTATCAACCCTGGACTTCCTTGGTGACCTCCCATCCAAGAGCTAATTAGGGCTGACCCTGGTTGGCTTCTAAGACCTGACAAGATCAGGATAGCCAGTGTCATTCTAGTGAGGGTCCCCATGTCTTGACACTATGAAAAATGGGCTTCAAATATTATTTTGAAAGGATGAGTTTAAAGGGATAAAACAAACTGAGAGTTCCTTCAAATATATTTCCACTTGTTTCATGTGAAAAGGCATTGGACATCTGGTTTTGTCTTGAGGGTGTCGGGGGAGAGGGAAGGGCCACTTCAGTGAAAATATAGCGCTGCTCAGTTCACAGGAACCTCCCTTTAGTCACCTAGTAAATGTTGGTTTGCAGTGAACTCCTGCCAAAGTGGATTGAGAGCACACGGAAAAGCAAATTGCATTCTAATTGAGCTGGTTCACACAATTAACAAAGGCATTTGAATAATCATTTGTCAATTTCAAATGAAAAGAGTATCTTTTCCGTTAACTGTTTTATTTACATCCTTGATCACCTGCTTTTTCATACAAGCATCAACCGAAAAGATATAATTGTTTCCAATTGGAAAAAAAATCTATTTAAATATTTAAAATGCATGAACCAACCAATTCACTGAGAAATATACAGTTAAAACTCAAATTTATTTAATTAATGTAATAATTTATTCAATTTCTTACCTGTCCTTTCCTGGCTGAGGTCAGCCTCAGGGCAGATAACAATAATGGAATTATACAGTCAATCTTGTTAAATAAATATCAAGCATTTTTGAAACACAGTTTATGCAGGGCGAGGTTCCCACAACTTCAAAAAGAATTGGCTGCGGAGTCTTTGTTTTGGAGTGTGTTCAGCACCACTCTATTTGAACCAGGGCAGGTATTACCCACCAGCTGGATTTTTTCTTGTGTCCGGTGGCGTGGGGCGGGGGGGGGGGGGGCAATGTTTCATGAATTCTCTATTGTGCATGAATGGCTAATTTTTAATTTAATTTTTCATTTTAAAATTATCTGATCAATATATCAATATTAAAAAGGTAAACTGTTAAAGAAAAGTCTTGAATACAACATCTGAACACTTTGCCCAAACACTGAATGTCTTTCATGGAGGGGAGGGGGTGAGGGGGGTAGTAATGGTGGCATGCAAACCGCAAAACAGCAAAAGGACATGAACCACAGTTTGCTAAGCTCCCCAGATTCATGATTGTCCATCTCCCAGTGTGCTGTAATTACTCCCCATTACTCCCCCCCCTCCCAGTTTGTTGATCACGTACATGGGCAAATCAGGTGTTTAGGCTGATTGACTAAACTTATTGTTTTAAAACTTTTTTAGTGTTATTATCGATCTATTGCTATGGGTATTTCAATTTTCTTAGATCAAAAGATATGCAGGAGTGGGGAGACCATAGGCAACAGAAATGACACAGCAGGACAAGAATCAGGAAAAAGTTAGCAACAGGGAAGCGGGCAAAGGGGAAACGTGCAAAGCAGCACAAGGGAGTTGGGGGGGAGGGGGTTAAACGTAACGTTTAAAACGTTCCAGGCAAAAGAATCACTAGAAAAAAGGGATTCATTTAAAACATTTTGAGGTTGGCAACAAAATGTTTTGAGGGAAAAATCTGTGTGGAATTCCACCCTAAAATGTTTCTCTCCCCCATTTTGAAAAGGTTTTATTTGTGCTGTGTGAAAACAGCCTGTGTTGGACAGTTAAACAATTCAGCGACTGCTGGATAATTTTGAAATGAGTAAATAGTCAAACACATAATAGCACTCACACTGGCAAAAATTATTCCTCCTGACATTATTAATGAGAAGAAAAATCTGGAATGCAGACAAATTAATAGTTAGAATGCCATAACGTTTGGTTAACCAATTAAGAGACCTGTGACATATTCCAAGGGTCCTCCAATTAGCAAAAGACATGCCATATTACTCATATCCCATTTTTTTACAGCTCTTGCTAATTTCTATTTTTATTTTTTATTCTCCCCCCTCCTAAGAGAATCATGAATTTTTATCTGCACATTTGTTCAGTTCAGGGAAACCTATGTAAACAGAAATATGCATTATGTTTCTCAGTAGTCAATGAAAGCACAACCCAGTTATAATTACATACAGAAGTGTGGGGAGTGTGGATGGTGTAAACAAAGGCAAACAAAGCATCATGCCAAGAAAAATTAACTCCTGCTTTCTTTTACACTCTTGGCAGAAGTATACACTGCAGCCAATAGGACATTTCGATGTTGAATTCTCTTCCACTCCTCCCATACCCTATGCTGCAGGATCATTGTGCTGTGGTAGACTCAACATTTGCCCTTGGCAGCAGCTGCTGTGTGGTAAGCAAAGATTTGGTGTGATGAGGTCACAATTTTTGGAGTACGTGATCCTACACATCATAGGGAATCGAAAGAGAACTTGATTAGGGGATGCCGATTTGGACAACAACTCTGCATTGGACACAATAATTTGCACTTCTTCAAACTTTTTTATTCTCATGAGCCTCTACAAATTGCTAACTATTCTGGTATTGTCTAGATCATCCTACAGAAAAGTTCCTAATAGAGACAATTCTCTTCAGGGCAGGGAGACATATGGACTTTGGAAAAAAAATCAATGTAAATGCAGAACCCCTAAATTTTAGAAATACATGTCCCCCCCAAAAAAATTAGTATGCTCCCTTGTTATTTTGCCAGAGTATTCCCAGTATATGTGCACACATAGCAAGTCAGAGGGTCAGCTGTCAAACTACAGAACCACTAAAATAGCTGGGTACTCACTTTACCGACCTTGGAAAGATGGAAGGCTGGGTCAACCTTGAGCTGGCTACCTGAAAGTGACTTCCACTGCGATTGAACTCAGGTCATGAGCAGAGCTTGGGCTGCAGTACTGCAGCTTACCACTTCATGCTGCATGGACACTACCATATATGAATGCTTTTATGGATGTGCACACCCTGACCTGGATAGCCCAGATCTAACTTGTCAGATCTCAAAAGTTAAGTAGGGTTGGCCCTCATTAGTCCTTGGATGGAAAGTCAGGGTTGCTACACAGAGGCTGGCAATGGCAAATCACATCTGATAATCTCTTGTCTTGAAAACTCTATGGCCGTGGTGGCGAACCTTTGGCACTCCAGATGTTATGGACTACAATTCCCATCAGCCCCTGCCAGCATGGCCAATTGGCAGGGGCTGATGGGAATTGTAGTCCATAACATCTGGAGTGCCAAAGGTTCAACACCACTGCCCTATGGGCTGCTGTAAATTGGCTGTGACTTCCACTACTACCACAGATGTGCACACAAGGGCCACTGATTGCTGGCATGCTAATGCTATGTGGGAATAGGGCAACTTACATGGCAGGTTCTAGAGCCATGGAGTAAACATGCAACACCTGTACCAGCCAAATAAGTGCTCATGCTCTGCCTGCTTTGCTCCTCATGTAAGTCAACAAATGTGTGTCTTGAAATATTTCTTTGTGTCACATTGACTTTATCTCCTGCTTACAGTTCCATGCATGTTAATTCCTCATGTATGTCAACAGATATGTGTGACTTGAAATATGCTTACATTTCTTTGTCACATTTACTTTTACTCCTGCTTACAGTTCCATGCAAGTTACTTCCTATTAGCATGGTTAGGATAAGGTCTACACAGCTGTTGCCTGGATGAAAAGCTGTACATACCTTCCATGCAATAATACCATTAATTACTAAGTAGAGAGTCATAGTGAAAGATTATGATTAAAAACAGCACCTATATGGAATCCTCTAAAAAGTTTCATTGAATGAAACCATCAAGAAACTGGATTGTAAAAAACAATATTTTTTTCAGGGTTTACCCTAGCATATTCATCAGCTGCCAAAAGAGAGTGAGTTATTGATAACGATATACAGTAAAACAGTTTTAAACTGATCTGGGCCCAAGATAAAATAATAAATCTGACTAAAATTCCAGTTTGGCAGCTGTAATCTCCTTCCCTTATGAACCTATAACAAATATAAGTCTAAATTTACTGTGCATTTGATGCCACAGTTAAAGCTCTTCTAAGTGGAAGTTCATAACTTTGGAAGCATGTTGTTGCTATAAAACAGATGGATAACCCTGTCTATTACCCCTAAAATTTCCATTTGACCGTTTAGAATTGCTTTAAGGCTAAAAATGATGCTGAAATGTTCCCTCTACTATTGCAAAAAGTTTTCATATGCTTTGCAAGAAATATAACAAATGAGTAAATTATTTGAAGCTAATTAACTCTGTTTATTTCCTTCAGTGTTGAAAGGTGTCACCCCAGGTAATAATTACTGAAAATTGCATACTACCTCTTGCTATAAATGGGGGGAAATTGCTTTAGGAGGTTAAGGAAATGGAAAGGTTTTAGAGAATATGATAAAAATCTTATTTTTAAAAAATGAATATTTCATCTTGATTTCGCTATATTTTGGTATTCATTAACAAAAATCTGCCCAGTTTCCTAAGTATAATGCATGGAGTTGATGTAAGCAAACAGCTTTCAACAGATCTTGGAAGCTGGGCTCCAAAGCATGATGAGATGCAGGATATTGTCCCGTCCCTTTTACCTACATAATCTATTCTTGAATTATACCTGCTGCATGAAGATAGGATTGCTACTGAACTGCATTTTCCTGGGTGGAACCTAAAGATATGCTGGTGGTAGGGATCTATAAATCATCACAATTGATCAGGTATCATCACAATTGAACTGGCATACTGTTGTATTGCTGTAAGCATAAAACTTATGTAACCTGCCTGGCCAAAAAGCAAGCAGAATAGGTCTTGTAGTGCAATACTAAAAAAGTCGATTTGTAGTGCAATATTAAACAGAGTAACACCTTTCTCAGCCCAGTGCAATCAATGGGCTTAGAAGAGTATGACTCTGTTTAGTCAGAATACTATGATAGTTAACACAGGGTCCTGCCCTTGTGGATTAATGTGGATTAACATTATGATGACAAAAAGAAACTGAATAAATTGAATACTTCCATTTGAGTTAATGAAGTGCCCACAGTGATTGCCTCTCCTCTTTGCTTGTACCGCTGTAAAGAAAGATAGAATTTTAGCTAACTGCAATCAATCACAGCATACCATCATTAGTACATATGTTCCAGCAACTCAAATAACAAATACAGTATGCATTTACACCATGCTAGACTCATCTAAAAAGCCAAGAGACCACACCTGAGATGCCCTTTGTCTGCTCCTGGCTTAACCTCGCCCACTGTACAGGCCACTCATGGGGCTCTCTCTCCCCAGCCCTGCTTTACAAAGGGAGCAGCAGACCCAGTCATCAAGGGGTGCTCAACCAATTCCACCCTCCTGCCAGGGTGAACCTCAGCCTAGCAGCAGAGGTCCCAACTTCTCATGTTACTGATGGACGGCAGACAGCCCCCCACTTGACTTGCAGGAGTGTCATCCGGTGCTTTGGGGCCCCTGCCCCCATGTCAACTGTGACTACCTAAGAACTTGGGATTTTCCTTTTCAAAGTATGTTTGGTCTTTCTAACTGGAATCAGCTATGTTTAGGATTCCTGAAGCTTCCAACATAGAAGGGAAAACCATATTATTATCTCCTCTCAGAAAGAAGCTCCAGCCCTTCCTAAGCTGTCGCACAAGTTCCATCTGTCACTACTAAGTATATTACAGTGCTGGCATTTTGTTAAGCCTTACTCCAAATGTGCTGCTATATAGTTACCCTAGGGTCTAAGAGCTGTCTGCTGTCCAAAACTTTGTGGCCATGGCAAAATGCATAAAAAAGTGCACCTTTTTGTATGGTTACCAGTTTTTAAACTACAGTAGTCCTTTCAATATCAGTTTGATCTGCAGCAAATACCATGGGATGTTTATTTATTTATTTATTTGTTTGTTTGTTTATTAGTCCAAAGAATTATTAGTCCAAACTTCTCATGCGTAAGAAGTTTCTGGATAGTACACTGGTAGGCTGAATATCCATATCTCTGCAAAAGGTTGAGAGAACAGTATGTCTATCCTCAGTAGTCTGTGTTTATGAGGAGAGTAGGATTTTTGGAAGAAATATTACATTATTATTTCAGCCAGCTTCATATCTGGTACAGAATTCAATGCCTGCGGATCTCTGTCTACAGTGTTAAGCATTTTCCTTATTACACTTTCAAGGCTAGAATGTGCAATTTTATGTGCTTTTCAATATGAAAAGAAAATGTCATATTAATGAGGACAAGTGTTGACACTGAGGTAACCTGTTCAGATTATATTGCTACTTGACCCACAAAGCAAGTACAATATTTCATGTTACCATTCCACTCTCCTGGTGTCAAGCAGTGGGAAATGATAGATCATAAGAAGCACCTGATAATGGAAGAAATACCAAGCATCATCATGAAAACTGTTTTATTGGAGTATTTCCGTTTTTAGGAAGAAGAAAGAAAGAAAAAAGCACCTGACAGGCAAAGAAGAAAGACGGCCAAAAGGACAGTCATTTGCTTCCATTCGCCTTCATAAATCACAATCTTATTTCCAACAAGGTCCAGGAGGGAAAATCAGACTTTCTCTTCAAGATGGGAATGTTCATTACCAGAGTTCCAACCTTATGAAAAATCACAATGAGGGGGGATCATTCACAGTTGATTTATGCCTAAATTGACAAAAGTGGGGTGTTGGAGCAATCACCTGCCTTCAAAAGGTCTTCCAATCTTATATCCCAACTAAAAGCTTTGCTCAAAACTGCTTCAGTAATTTAAGTAGCAAAATATAAGGCATTAACCCAGCACACCTCATTAATCATATCAGCTCTTTAACTAAGGAGGCCAAAAAAAAAAGGTATGGAAAGATTGGCTGAATATCATCAGGTTCTGAAAAATGCTCCCGAGCAAATCTTTGTGTCCATGAGCTTGGCTCATTCCTATCTTTTTGAGGTTCTAAAAGAGCCAGGTTCTCTCTACAAATGGGGAGGGACAACTCTCCTGATTTTTAAAATAATGATGTCCTATTTATATCAGAATGTTCAGAGCAGTTTGCATGTGGACCTCACTGTAACCCTTACAACTATTCTGCAAGATAGGCTGGTATTCTCTCAGTACAGCAGATCTGGGCAAACTGAAGGTTAGGTTGGGCAGGCAGAAGGCAATAACTTTCCTAGGAGGGTTTTTTTTAAAACAAGGAATCACCACCTATACTCCTACTCACTCTCTTAGTGGCTAGTCTTTACCAGCTCACAATAAAATAATTAAGCCTGTACAGTAGAACTGAAACAAAGCCAGTTCAACAGGGGAATTGGCAACTGAATGCCTACTTGTCTGTCAATAGCATTCACATTCTTCCCTTCCACCTGAGAGCTTGGGAAAACTTGGGAAATGGCTCCAATCAGTCTGTATCCAGTGAGCAAATGGAGCATAAGCAGCTAATAAAGTTGACACCTGGAGTTTGATTGGAGGGAACTGCTAATTTCTTTGCAATCCCAAGCCAAAGAGACAGCAGCAGGCACTCAGCAGTAAGAAGAAGCCCTGCATGTCCTCAAATGAATTCTTTGGACTTTTTTTTTGACAGAGCACCACCTATTAGCCACCAGAAGGGCCATAGCTCAGTGGCAGAGCATCTGTTTCCTTTGCAGAAGGCCCTGGGTTCAACCCCCCCCCCCACCTCTGCAGTTGAAAGGATCAAATGGATAGTTATGTGAAATAAATCCAGCTGAAGCCCTGGAGAACCACTGTCAGTCAGAGCAGACAATAATGATCTTAATAGATCATGGTCTGACTCAAAAGAGGCAGTTTCATGTGTCCAGGTGATATGCAGAGTGCCCTTACTGAAGACTGGTGAAGATCCTGTATTTACAAAGGTTGCTGTGTTCATAGCACCCAGGTTTCCGTTATACATTCAGTTGTATATGTATATTGTTATATTTCAAGTGTATAATAAATTGTTATCCTGAAAAAAAATAAACAGAGCAAAAATATCTTGGATTTTTTTTTCTTAGAACAACTTCATAGTTGCTTGGGAAACCGCAGGGTACATTATCATTTCTTGCCTGGAACTATTCCAAATCTGCCACTTTTTGAATCTGAGGGATTCATGAACCCAGGGGTTTGCTGAGTTACATTGGGGTGACCTGAGTCTCCCCAACTCCCTTTCATCCTCACACTAAGCCTGTTAGGAAAGTAAATGACTGGCCTAGATCATCCAGTGAGTATCATGAGGAAGGGGAGATGTGAATCTGCGTCTCCCCAACTCCAGTCTCACTACTGCCCTTTACTGGCTATCAATCTTTTGCACTGGCGAAGGAAAACAGTGTTGACAGCTTTGAAAGGCGTACAAGAGCCTCAGGGCTATCACTGTGGTGGCCTGCAGCCGGACAGACAAAGTTGCTGTATCAAATAGCATGGTGATGGGAGGAAATGAAAGAACTGTCCAAGATATATGACCTGTCATGGCTGTTAGACACATGCAAGCCATTGCACAGTCCTGGAGTAAACAGACATGTGTGGAGGATTCTTATGCAGCAGGGCACATTCACTGCTGCATTGGAAACATTTCCCAACAGGAGACTAGTTCTGTCAACTTTGAGCTTACTATGCAGAATATTCATTGGGTGTTACATAAACAGTGCAGATATGTTCTTCATGCATCTAATGCGGGACCCATTCCTCCTTTCTCTTCCACGCCAGCTATTTTTGTTCTTGGGAGATTTTTCATGCAGAAACTATTCTCTGTTAATGGATCTTCTTTGCTTGATCAGGACATGCCACAAAATTTTCCAGGAAAAAGTTGGATTTCACCTAGCATGATCTGAAATCTATACTTTATGACCAATCCTGATTTCTTTCTTGCATGGTGACAGTGATAATTGTTTCGTATGCCATTATTATGCAAATAAAACATGTTAATCGACCAAAACAACAACAACAAGCCCTTTCCCACTACAAAACTGGATGGCACAGTGAGACAATGCTGATGGAACATGCCATACAAGTGACTAATTTTTTTGGCAATGTGGCAAAAAAGAAGCATGCGTTTTAAACGAAAGGATTACAAAAGTGGAGATTGCCTAAAGATTCTCCAAGAGATGGAACCTCAGAAGCTGGACATGTCACTTTCAGGTACTGGAAAGGTGTCTGGAAGGTACTGGAAAGGTGTCTGTGAATATCCAACATTCAGTGGGGATTGGGCCCGCACCAGTGTGGGAGTGTTCCAGGGCGTTCGGGTACGTGGTGGGGGCACTGGGCATACACATGCCTGGGGAGCAGTCCCCCCTCACTACGGCTCTGAATCAGTCTTGTTTCTTTCTGGCAAATTGGAATCACTCTTCCACCCATTTGTCTCCGTAAATAACACAACCTTTCCTTTCCTATCTTTAACAAAATGATTATATGGCTTCATTCCTCCAGAATAGGTGATTTATCTGGAAACAGGGCCTCTGCCTCTATGCCCAATATCATAATTCCCTTCTATAGATCAATGGCGTGGCATCATTCGAAATACTGTGTACAGTTCTAGTCAGGATTTCTCAAAAAGGACATGTCGGAGCTGGAAAAAGTACAGAAGAGGGCAACAAAGATGTTTAGAGAGTTGGAACATCTCTTCTCTGAAAAAAAGTAGGCTGCAGAGTCTGGGATATTTTGGTTTCAAAGCCAGACATCTATGATGGGAAATAGAGGTTTACAAAATTATGCACAGGGTGCAGAGTGTAGTCACCTTTCCCTCCTCTGCCAAAGTACTAGTACTTGAGGGCATCCAATGAAGCTGATGGGCAGTAGCTTCATGATGGACAAAAGAAAATATTTCTTTACATAGCAATTGATTAACATGTGGAATTTGGTGCCAGAGGATGTAGTGATGACCACAGGCATAGATAACGGTAATAGGAGATTACGTAGGTTTATGGAGGATAGGTCTAATCAGTTGCTACCAGCCATGTTGATTACAGGGAACCTCCACTTTCAGAGGCAGTAAACCCCTGAATCCCAGTGCTAGGAGACAACACTAGCCCTCTGCCTCTATGCCCTGTTGTTGGATGACTAGAGAAAATGTTTGGCTGCTGCATGAGACAGGATGCTGGACTAAATGAACCACTGGTCTGAGCCAGCAGGGCTCTTCTTATGTCCTTATGACCATCTGTGCAATTTGGAGCTTTCATTTTCCAGGGTTTCCTATAACATGCAGAACATCCAACATGCCTATATCCAACACACACAGAATCTACCCCAAACTTCAGATCAACTTGTACAAACCATATGCGAGGACAGCATGTATGATCTCACTCCAACACTGAAAGAAGCATAGAGCCTCTTTAGTTTTGTAAAAACTAATTTACAAAAAAAAAGACTAAATACAGATAGTTTAGAAAAATTAACAACAACATTTTATTATGACTTTAGGTTATTTTTACTTACATGATGAACAAGGGTGATGTAATAAGAGTTCTCATTTGACAAACGTATAACAATTTTAACAGAACATTACAGTAGCAGCATCATATCACACAAGTGAAGAAAGGTTTTTTTCCCCCTCAGGAAAGAGATTTCTGCCGACTTCTTGATTTTTAACTCTTGAAAACAGGTTTGCCATTTTTTTTTCTTTAGGCAACAGTCACAAGTTTTGAAAATCTCCTGGAAGACATTTCAGATTAGGGTTCTGTCAACAATATATCTGAAAGAGTAGAAAAGAGAACAAAAAGTTAGCAAAGTGAATTCATCCCACTCTCTAGTTAATCTTCTTAGCACAGGACAGATACCAGAAATTTAGAAAAGAACAGAGTGCCAAAAGCGTGTGTGTGTTTAATGGGAGAAAGGGTATTGTTTGGTGCAAATATACAACCACATCACACATGTTGCTCAGTATAGGAACTGTAGGTGCCCTCCAATTTTATTTGAAATATGTGGGATTCTCATTGTCTTTCTGTTTTGGAAGGGTCTGTTTTTTTTGTTTGGTTTTTTTTTTTAATACAAAAATCCCTCCAAGGACTTACTGTCTGCTCTTTCTCTATAACTTGGCTATGCAATGCGGAACATATTTCTCGCTTGCATGCATCACTTGTCTCCAGAATTTCTTCCTTGCCTGCATAGCAGAAGTCTGTCCTTGTGGGAGGGGGCTCAGTGTGTACACGGCAGCAGTTTTTCTTGTATGGTACACTAAAAGCTCAAAGAAAATCAACACTCAATAGTGAGAAATCTGTCTACATTCAAGAAAGGTTTAGCGGAAAATAATTTTGGGGATTCAGATAGGAGTCACTGTTCTAGTCCATTACAAATACAATGCAGATTAACACTGCAATATTTCTTGATGTGACCATGCATTGTCCCCTTTTAATTTAAAAAAATGTAGAAGAAAATGGAGAATTTGTTACATTCTAGAATGACACAGTTCTTATACCAACTTTGATTTTCCTGTAGCAGGTACAAAACTTTTTGCTTAAGGTAGTTAACCTAAACTTCCACACACTCACCAATACTTTCATTTGTAATATCACTGACAAAAGACAGTCAGAGTATGAAAAACTACATTCAAGTGTATACGTAAATGGATTTTAAGTAACTTGAAGAAAGATTTTTGCAAGATCCTCTCCAACAACCAACCAACCAAAATGGAGGGCAAAATTGTAACTGACAAATGTTATGACAAAATAGATCACTTGGGGTGAAAAAGAGATCATTCTACCAAGGGAAAAGTCTATCCTGTTGCACTGATGGAAAATAGAAAATGCAAAGTAAATGGCAAATGTCGGAACAGCGCTGTTGCTCAAGAGGCTCTGATGAGGCACTACAAATCACACATTGAACACAAGTTGGAAATGTGAATATTGCAAAGACGGCAAGTGCCCTCTGGGAAATATTATCAGAAGTGTCATCCCTGACAGGCATGAAGTCAGTCATACTACTCTGCCTGACAGTGATTAGGCCTCAGTTGGAGGAGTGTCACATTGAAAACAGATTTGGATAAGCTAGAGATTGAGGCAAGATGTTTTTTCATAAAAGTTTACAGAGGTTTAACCAAAGTTTGTAAAGTGTAAGAGTTGATATTAAAAAGCATTTATTATTTTAATTAAAACCCATCATACTTTACCCTCATGAGCCAATTTTCACCTATTCCATTATAAAAGGCCTTTTCACTATTTGCGACCTGACGTTCCTTAACTAAAGATGCCAGATAATGTGCACCCCTATTAAGACATGCATTCATCCCATTTGTTTTGCAATATGAATACAAATACACACCAAGACTCTCATTGATATATGCATCAGCTATGTGAATGGCAACCTACATCCACCGGCAGACTTCCAACAGCAATCTACATGGTTTAATAATATTGGGCAGGACTCACAACCTTGTGCAATGAGTTCTACATGCCTTGAGTGGGCTATGAGTTTGTGCTTCGTGAACTGGAGAAATTCCCCATTCCTGATAGACTGCCCAGCAAACCATTTAAAAAGAAACCTTTCAAAAGCATTTCATATCATGACTTGTGATCCAGGGTCACTCAGAAGCAGTGGTGAAGCAACAATGGTGACATCTGGGGACAATTGTCCTGGGTGCCCCCTGTTATGTCATGTGGGGGTAGAAACCCTAACCTGCCCCCCAAACACTTCCCCCTTCCCCCCTTGGCCCATGGATAGGACCAGTTCTCCAAGCCCCTCCCCCATCTCCTTTGAAATGATCTGGTGCAAAAAATCATTGTCTGGTCATGGTGGGGGAGGGTGGTTACCTACCTGGGGGATGGGGGGTGGGGGGGCGCAAAACTCAGATTTTGCCCCGGGCTCCATTTTTCCTAGCTACACCTCTGCTCAGAAGAGGGAATGTGGAGAACAAAACTCCAGGGGGGCTGGTTGTTCTGGGTGCTGTGAAGTCATGTGATTAGTTTACATATGATGCTTAGTCTGATGGCATAAGGGGGCATGAAGTCATATGACTTCACAGCCCCCAGAACAACCAGGCCTCTGGAGTTTTGTTCTCCTCGTTCCTTCTTTTGAGCCTTCATGATTCAAAGGGGAAAAAATTACAAAAATTCTATTGGCTGTGCACAAGCTTTGGACTTGGCAGCCATTAACTGGACACTACAACCCCACCCTCCGCACACACATACCCAGCGGTGCTCAGGATATTTTGTATAACGATAGTAAAACCATAATAAATACAAATCAGATTTACTTCCAGATAAACATGTTCAGGATTTTGTGAAGGGTAAAGCAGTCACTACTCCAAGGGAAAATCAGTAGTGGATCCTACAAAAAACACTTCAATGTTCACTGCAATGTAGTAGGAGAATGTGGGCTGAAGTTCCAGGAAAGCAAATCAACATCCCTCTAAGGCTAATGGAACTAGTTTTTTAGCTCCTGGTCTCAAAAAACCCCAGACAGTTTGGGGAGCTTTTTTTTAAGAGGGAAAGAAGGAAGAAAAGGAGGCCAGGAATTCCTGAAGCCTCCCCTAAAGCCTGCCAAGTCTGATTCCATGGCAGTTTTTCCAAGATGGGCAGTTGGAGCACAGACCATACAGTTTATCATACCGGTATACAGATTTTGGGGCAGGCCATGTCTTTTTGAGGACAATTTTAAGAACAAACAATAACCTTTCAAGAACAGTTGAGAAACAGTTCAGGTTAGCAGTGAAGAATATACAGCATGATTCACGGGCAATTTGAGAAGAATTTGAGTGAATGTGTAGAAATACCAAACCTCTTTGTAAAGAACAAAGTCAATTTGAAGAACAGTAGACCAGCCCCAATCTGAATACAATTAGATTTTTTTTTTGGAAAGAGTTTATTTCCGTTAAAGACTCATGCCACAAACAGTAAATCACCCAATTTTTTGGATCTAATCCAATGTACTTCCAACTCTGATATTACCTTTCCATGATCTATGATTTACACATTACATGAAATACAGGTATGGATAGGATCCCCACACTGTGTAAAAGCTAAGGTGAGTTCCTGTGAGTACAGTGACCAGTTAGGATTGGGACTGCATTGTGAATGAAGGGGCTTCAGCCTGTCCCACATGGTTTTCTCAATTGAAATGCTGTGGAGGATGCTATTTGGCCCCCTAGGAACATGCATGTCCAAAGGTATGTCAGACACACTGCGTCTACATGGATATCTACATGGAAGTTTACATATGGAGCAGTACTTCAAGGAAGTCTGATGAATTTCTGCCTGTTGCATGCTAAACTTCAAGCTTCCACTATATTCATGGTTGTTAAGGGGGTTGTCTAAGAAACTATATTAGATAATAATGCCCACTTTTCTTTTTGTTTGGACTAAACTATCCTTCTGTGGAAACACAGCATCCTCCATCACCAATTCAGCTTCCCAGAATTATAACAAACAATGTAACTATAAGACTATAAACTTAATTTATGATCTCAAAAGCCTGCTAAACAGATAGGCTGGGATGGACAGCCATGAGTATCATAAAAAGGAAGCTAGAACATTTTAAATGTAGGCAAGTATAAGAGTGGGAATTATGATTATCCACAAAGGCCCAGAAGGCAATTGATTCTAAGGTTAATGGAGAAATTATTCTAGTGTTGCACTGATGACTTGACCTAGGCTAAGATTAGGATTTGGAGGAAGAAAGCATGTATTTGTAATTGTGTTTACACACACAGATATGCACACAGAAACATATGCACATATTTGTCATCACCTGTCTGAATACAGATGCATGGGATAACATAATTAAGTTCCTGGATCAAATTAACACTAGAACATGAAGCTCAACATGAAGACAGCAGGTGTGCATTTGTGATAAATCCCTATTGAGAAGGGCACAAAAGCTGTTGAACAATAATTGGAGGAACTGTGTTGCAAAGGACCTGAAAAGAAAATGAAAAATGATACAGCAGAAAACTGTCCTAAAATACAGATATGTGGGGGAACCTGCTTCCTAAACCGTAGAGCATCAGTTCTATAGGTTGGGAAGAAACCAATAGCATACCCATATATGTTTACATGAATTCAGAAAACAATGTTTATAAAAGATATCCTGTAAGGGACATCTGTTACACAGGTGCAAAAAACTCCTGCATTTTAAAGTTTTATTTATTTTTATTTATTATTTAAATTTATAGACCGTCCCATCCCCGAGGGGCTCTGGGCGATGCACAACACTATCTGTATACAATGTGTAACAAGAGTCACAATAGTGACCATATTTACTAAAATCCATTAAAAACCATTAAAAACCACTTAAACAGCGGTCAAAACAATAATACTGTGTCCCGTAACCCAATTCATTAAGACCTCCCCAGAAGGAGGGAGCGGCCGGACTCCTCTCTAAAAAGATAACAAATATATACACAAGAATGGAATCGTAAAAAATAGAGAGCAAAGGAGCAAAACAGAGGAAGTTGCACAATTCGGAATAGTAACCTGAGCAACAACTATTTGTATTTCAAAAATATAAATAGCTTGAGTTGTAAAGTTTAGCTTTAACGTACAAGAAATGGACCTGAAATTGCCTAATTTCTTCTACTGCATTTGACTGCTTCAAAAAATCATGCAGTTAATGTACTTGTCCTCATCATGCATCAGAAAATCAGGAAAAAGGCATGATAATTTCTGAAGTGTATCACAAGCTATGAAGGCATATTATTCCAAATGCAGTATTTTTCAGGGGAATATTACACCTAAGCATCCCAATACAACTAATTGCATAGCACCATTCAATTGGGCTGCTAGACTGGTATATTCTGTGGGGATATGTAAAGTTGACATTTAAAACCATTCCCTTTGAAAGCACTAACTGGCTTGGTACATTTTCGTCAATACGTTGCTTTGAGGTGGTACTCAACATTTTTATTTATATCTGGGATTGTGCCCTGGGCCTTCAGTTTCAGACAATTCACCCTCAGGAAGACCAAGAGAGAAAAGATGCCACTGCCATCCAGTAAAGCTGCCAGGAGGCAGGGAACAGCATGCCAATGTCTTTAAAACAAGAAGCTTCCATCAGAACTGAGCCCTGGAGAGCTGAAGCTTTCACTGCCAGAGCAACAGAGATGATGGGCAGGCAAAACTCCAGTGGCTTAAAGGAAGCAGGCCGCATAGGTGTCAAACTCACGGCCCTCCAGATGTTATGGACTACAGTTCCCATCATCCCCTGCTAGAATCATACTGGTAGGGGATGGTGGGAACTGTAGTCCATAACATCTGGAGGGCCACAAGTTTGACACCTGTGGGTTAGAGCAGGGGTAGGGAACCTGCGGCTCTCCAGATGTTCAGGAACTACAATTCCCATCAGCCTCTGTCAGCATGGCCAATTGGCCATGCTGGTAGGGGCTGATGGGAATTGTAGTTCCTGAACATCTGGAGAGCCGCAGGTTCCCTACCCCTGGGTTAGAGCAAGGGAGAGTTGCAGGGTTTGCAGATATTTAAAGCCTGGGTGGTATAAGCTGAGGACTCTTTTGTGGCTCTCTGACAGCTGGGAGCACAGAGGAAGGAAGAACACTCCATCCCTATTGGTCTAAGGTTACAAAAAATGTATGCCCAAATGGAGAAAACTGGAAGATGCAGAGGTACACTCCCCCAAAAGTGTTCATAGTCAGCTAATGTTATCCTTTAATCTTTTATTGATCATTATTACTACACATCTTTGGATTTCTTTATTATATTCTTTGTTGACTTCAATGGAAAACAGATTTCTGGCTCTGTTTTTTTTTCTGTTCAATTGGGGTAGATTTCCCAGAGTGTGTATGCTTTACTCATGGAGTCCTGCTTTGCCAAATTTCAGATAGATAGGAGACAAGTCCCTGTTCTATAAACAGTTCAAGGAAAAACAAATTTCTGGCACTAACTTTATATTTCAATCCAATTGAGATGAAATTCTTAGCAATTGTACTATAATCTAAAATTCCAGAAAGACACAAGAAAGGGCCACAGCCAGAAAGGCAATTACAAGCCCATTATGCATAGAGCGCATCCTGTACCACTTCTTGCCCTGCAGTGCCTCCGCGGTGGGGTCTCCTCGCATTTCCTTGTTTATACATGAGGAGGTATCCCCGTGCTCTCTGTGCAGCTTGCCGGCCCCCCATTTCTGGGTTGCTCCCTCATCTCCGAAGAATGAAAACTCCCATTTGGGGGGGATTTTAGCCCTTTAAATGTAATATTAATATTCCTTATATTGATATTGTGTGCAGGCTGGCTTGGAGTCTGCCAGATAACTCCAGGAACATCACCTTGAGTTCCATGATGGAAAAAAGACAAGGCGGAAATGTAGTAAAGGAAACAAAGATAGCCTTCACCTTATGGTTCAAGGAATGACCAACCCAATGTCCCATATATGATATTTCCTCAAATGATTACTTTTTCATGTATTATTAAAATGAAGTGACATAATGAACAACCATGTTCATGTTGTTGTCCTTGAGAAGCACAAGCTGGAATACATGATGGGTATTTATCTATTCTGTATAAGAGGAGCTCATGGAATAATTCTGAATGAAAGGGCTTCATGGAAACATGAACAAACCACTTGACAACTACCTTGTACATCACCCCACAACCCAGGCAGAAGATTCCACCACTATTGCACATTGATGCAATCTATGTTACTGGGGAATAACTTCTATGATGCAGGATTGGTAAGTTATGTGTCTGTCAAAACACAATTGATGGAAAAGCAATGGAAATCTTGGCACAAAACAATTATTTACCGGAGACAATTCCTTACCATAGTCAATGCACTCCTGAAGATTTCAATGTGAATCTCTGAAAAAAGAAAAAAAAAGTTTAAAAACACTCTTTAGTTAATTTAGCGTTTATCTTTGAAGGAGCTATTGGCACCATAATTCTATAGGGTTGAGTTAAATAAATGAATACTTATCTGATTGTTTCCTGGAATCCTTTTGTGCTTGTAATTCTTGAGTCAGAGAAAGGTGGTTTTATATATATATATATAATTATATACTGGTGATTTGAAATAGAAACTTGAGAAAGTACTAATGTTTGGCTTCAAGAAGACTAGATTAAAGACCATTCACAGAAAGTGACTGAACTGCAGTTTGATTACTGGGTGAAACCGAAAGTGATGCTACTTCACTTCGCCATGGAAAAGTACAAGATTGAAAGGTATATAATGTGTATACTTGAGATGTAACAACATTCTGTACTGGTGATGAGGAGAGGGAGGGGCAATGTTCCTGGAGCTAAGGAGAATATCCTTGTGGTGGCAAAAAGTGCCATTAAGTCACAGGCTATGATGACCCTTGGTGGGGTTTTCAGAGGTGGTCGGCCGCTGCCTGCCTCTATGTAGCAACCCTGGACTTTCCTGCTGGTTTTCCATCCAAGTACTAATCAGGGCTGACCCTACTTAAGCTTCTGAGGTCGGAAGAGGTCAGACTAGCCTGGGCTACCAAGGTCAGAGCAGAACATCCTCAGATACTCTTAGCAATGATCACACTACTATAATGAACATAATGCACCATTCTTCCTTTTTTTATTTTAACCATTTTTAGCCTGCCTTTTCCAGAGAGGCAACCAAAGGCAGTTAACAATAACAATGAAGATCACAGACTACAAAACTTCTGTTAAAATAAATATACCAAGGTATATACATGGATGTTTTGTTCCACCTTTGCTTCTGAACTGGAGTACTAAAAAAATAAATATCAAGCATGCAGTCCCTTAATCTTTCCAGTTTTGAGGGGGTTTTTTAAAAGAAGGAACTGATAGTTGCTATGGTGCAATAGTGCAATCATGTTTTAACATATTGCCACGATCTACAAGTTCTTTGAAATTCCCAGCGTTCATTGAAGAAAAAAGCAAGTCTCGTTCTATTGTCAAGACATAAGGGGGAAAGGAGCTGGCTGTTTTTGTCCAGATTGCCTAGAAAGGAAAGGGGATTGAGAGCTGCAAGACAGCTGGAGTAGGGCAAGAATTCAGTGTTCAGCTCACTGTGTGCTGCTTTATTGCTGTTGTGAAAGCCTTTTGCAGCAACAATGGAAGAAACATGGAGAATCAGCACTGTGAGGTTACAGCTTTAGGCACAACTGTTTTTAAAGCAACAAATCCCAAGCATGACAGACCAGAAGCACATCTAAATGCCAAGACTCTTCAGAATATTTCTACTTTCCATAATTTCCTAAAAAGTAAAGGTATGGGCTGGGTCTCTAGAAGCTATTCCACAATATGTGTGCCACTGCCAAAAAGTTTCACAATTATGGAGTACATTTTTAATTTGGGGGGGCGGGGAAGCTGACTCCAAAGATCACAATGCATTTATTCTGGGAGAGACAGTCCTTGAAGTATGTATTTTCTAGCCTAGAACTGAAGGCTGCTTCAGTAATACAAGAGCAGGATATGACCTTGAACTGAACTAGGAAACAAATAATTTCTGCTGCAATAATGAAGCAATTTCAAATCAGGCATACTTTCTGCATAATGACATGCTCCAGATAGCAATCTAACTGCCATGGTTTGTACCAGCTGAAGTTTCTAGGTTGCTTTCAAGGGAATCTCCATGTCGAGTAAGCTACAATAGTCAAGCCTTGAGGTTACTGTAATGTGGATCAGTGTGGTTAGTTTATCAGAGTCAAACTATGTGCCAGGGATAAATTGACCCCGTTAAGGGTTATCTGTCAGATTACCGGCCTTGCCAACCAGCATTACATTTTCTCTGGGTTCAGTTTCAGTTTGTTCTCCCTCATCTACTGGACTACAGCGGACAAACCGCATAGAGTGGAGATACTTGGTGAGAGTGACACATCATAGGACTTCATTAGTTTACTGATAATACCTGGATCCAAAACTATGGAAGTCTAACTTAAAGGTCTTGCTGAAAAGCATAGGTGGCAATATGGATCTTTGCAGAATACCACAGGATAGGCTACTAGCTCAGAATTCCACAGCACAACTTTCTGTCATCATAAAATATATGAATCCATCCAGCCCTTTCTCCTTAATTCTCATGTCACATTCCAAGCACTGCAGTAAAATTGCATGGCTGTGTCAAAGGCAGCTTAAAAATACAGCAAAATTAATAACAAAGCATTTCCCTACCCAACTGCAAACAGAGATCACTCACCAGAGCAACTAAGGTCTTCTCTGTTCCATAGCCAGGCATGAAGCCAGACTGAAAATATTCAAGGGTAGATAGGCCACTTGGGAAATCTTGCTCAAGTATTTTCTGCTAAGGTTTTTTTTAACAAGTTGAGCATAATATGTGTTTGGATACTGTCAGTTGCAGGTAGCCTCGTAAGAGTCACAGACATCACAAGACTGTAAACAGACAGCCACAATCCAAAGTGAACTCAAATTCTACACAAAGCTGTTACTGAATAATTTATGAATATGGACCAAACACACTTACATTATTTCTTTTAGCTATGGGAAGGACAGGGAGATAGAGACCAGAAACTACAGAAAATCCTACTTTGCCACTAGATTATTCTAGGCAATGCTCAAAGAATTCATGTGATATCTCTCCAGTCATACAGGTTTGGTCCACTGAAAATTTCCATTGACAGAAAGGAATTCCATCAGTGGAATGTGACTTTCTCGCCTCACCCCTTTAGCTGCAGATCAAAATGCTCCCCCAAATGCTGTTTCTGAGGAACAGGAAACACCCAGAAACAGCATCGGGGAGGGGTGGAGATTGAATCAAAGACAACAGCATCAGAGATAATCTCAGATTTCTCAGCCTCCTGCTGGTAGTAGGGGATCTCCCACCACCATACTCCATTGTTTGCTGGTGACTGGCGCATCGGCAGGAGGAAAGTAATGAAAAAATGTTGGTGCATGCCGCCATTGCACTAGCACACTGACATCACTTCCATCAAAAACCAGAATATTGGGGGCTCTCCAGGATTTGCAAAAACTCTATGGTAAAGTCACATAGCTTCTGCAAATCCTACGTGATGTCACTTCAAGTTTTTGACAGAGTACACTTATGTCACCCCAGCATCCCAGTCTCCACCAGAAGGAGGAGGAGGAGGAGTTTGGATTTATATTCCCCCTTTCTCTCCTGTAAGGACACTCAAAGGGGTTTACAATCTACTTTCCCTTCCCCTTTGCAACAAACAACCTGTGATGTGGGTGGGGCTGAGAGAGCTCCAAAGAGCTGTGACTAGCCCAAGGTCACCCAGCTGGTGTGTGTTGGAGTGCACAGGCTAATCCAGTTCCCCAGATAAGCCTCCACAGCTCAAGCAGCAGAGCGGGGAATCAAACCTGGTTCTCCAGATTAGAGTGCACCTGCTCTTAACCACTGTGCCACTGCTGCTCCCTGGGGGCTCCCGGGGGGTACCACCTGCAGCCTGGCAACTCTAGATTGCTTAAAATTGCCTTTTTTTCTAATGTCAGGCATTCTCATCCTTACACAAACATGTCTGCTAGAACAACAGTTTTTGGATTTCAGGAGACCTCAGATATGCCTTCTCGCTATTTCAAGATGCAATTCCTCTGAGATAACCAGAGTCAAAATACCCTTCTTTTTTTTTACTTATTCAAATTCCATTACAAATAGGGCTACTTATTTTTTAAAAAACATCCTCTCATGTAGAAATTACACCTTAGTTGAAATTGAGGGCACCCTTTCATGATTCAGATTCTCCACCCATCCTCACCCATGTAAGAGTGAAGAGGTAACAGTGCCTGTAACCTGAAGTTTTTGTTTGGTGGAAGAGGTGTGTTTTCACCATCATGTTCAGGACCTGGAAGGTTCCTTGTATCATGAAAAAGCTCTTCCATTATTGAAACAGAATCTTGGAACCCAGTCCATCGTCTGAAATATGGGGAGACCTCTGTCCTCTCTTAATGGTGTCTCTGCCATGTAGGTTTTTTCCTTCAACTTTTATTATGTCTACTGAGCAGAGGTGCAAAAGTTACTTGATCAATCAGAAAAATAAAATACCTTTGATGATCTGAGACATTCTTGAATAGCTGGGCAAAACACTTGTGAAATTATTATTATTATTTCTATACTGCCCCTCCCCTTTCGAGCTCAGGGCAGTTAACAGCATGATCCTGTAATTTACAATTAACAAAAATGAAGGTGTCAATGCAATTTACAGCTAACCTTTAAAAAATTCCCATACAACAAGCTTGGTTCAGGTGAGCTGCAGTATAATGCAATATTTGGAATATAAGAACATATAAAACTTTGAATTCACCTATTGTGATCATACTTCAGGAATACCTAGAGCCAAACTATACATGCTTCTCTCCAGTGAGGCAAATGATACTCCCCAGGGCCATTTCAGGTTGGGAAAATGGCACAGGAGGAAGGTTGAAAGGGCTTCTCTCCCTCTGTATCACTGTCACAGTCCTGATACAAATCAGCCCACTGCTGAGTTTGTGAATTTAACTCCCAGCAACATTCTGGTTGCAACGAATGAAAAGTTGAGGAGAACCTGTCTTAACATCTACTTTAGCCTTTATGTACTCTGTGCAGCTTCCTGGTTCTACAGTGAACAGTTATCATTAAACAATAAGCCAGAGTACTATATATGTACACCAATACTGTTGCTTTAAATTTGAATGAAGTTCATAACCACAAAATGTCCTTAAAATACACTGCTTTTTGCAGTATAACCTTGAATATGTTTTTAAAGCTTTTACACCATTTTGAAAATTTAATTCAAACAGAATATTCTTTCCCACCCAACTTACACCTAAACTGAAATGGATACATGAGAGTGGCATGCTTCTCATGGGAAATGCATAAGGTTTGCACAGTTCACAGTAGAGTAGCATGATGTCAGTTCGGTTTTAGCTTGCAAAGCACTGATGAAGCATGCAGTTATTGATTTATCCTACTAAATTCTGCTATATAGTGCCATTCTTCTGATTTGGCTTTCAAGGCACTGCAAGGATCATTTAATTTTTCACCCCAAAAGACCCCTGACATACTTTATTAATCAAAATATACACCTTATAGTTGTACCAAGGGAAGGGTTGGGGGAGGGGGAGAATGAGACCTAGAATATAAGATTTGTTGCGATTTTTATCTGTTTTTTTCCCATAATGCTGCCTTCTCCCTGTCTGTCTTCTCTCTAACTTGTTTAAATCCAACAGGGTTAAAATTTTAGCTGAACTTGTTTCGGAAGAAGAAACACACTGATGGTTCCATGCCAAAGGAAAACTGCCACTTGTGACAAGAATCCTTATTCCCATGTGCACATATTCAGGCCACTTTCTATGGAAAGGGATACTCATTACATGATTCCCTGCCACTTCCCAAGATATGATCTTTATTTTGTCAAAGCAATAGGATTCCTGCTCCACCCCATATTGTTCAACAGAAAATTTAAAAATGAAGATCATGATAGAGCAAACGGCATGGTTACGTCTCACAATGGCATGATTTTAGCCTCTTGTATATGAATGCATTTTCTAGCATTAGCACAGCAGAAGGGAGACCAGGTCTCCTGGTGGAAAACTTCCCACCCCCAACTCTCTCTGCCCACTGCAACTAAGTTAGGCAGAGGAAGAAAAATGTTCAAGGAAATGAGGGTCAATTGGCATTGCACCAATGCCACGAGGTGACCTTCTGTGACCCAGAAGGAACGTTGCTCGATTGGGTGATGCTCCAGCATTTGTCCAAAGAGTTTGGGGTAAATGCTAGAGAATTATCCCTTAAAGATGATATACATTGCGGAAAGTGACATCATTGTGTCCCCTTCAGCAGCTGTGCCAGTCCTATAACTTGAGAACCAATGCTTTCATTTTTCTCGCAACTATCCATTCAATTTTCAATTTTCCCATTTTATGCTACTATCAACCCCTTTCCTGTAGTACAAAATTCATACAAACTGTTATCCTCCCCCCCCCCAATTTCACCACCACACATACTTTCCCAATTCAGATCATTCTAGTTTTTAACCATAATGCTCGTATAATATCATATTAAAAAAATCTATTCTTGTCATGCTCTTATTCAATTTAACATATTCTTTGGAATTGTCTTCTTCAAGGAATTATGTCTGGCCTCTCTTGGCTTGTGTCGGGACATCTGTTTTTGCTATTTCCAGTTCCCCTGTTTCATCCTACCCCAGTTTCAAAAAATTTTCCATCTACTAAATCAACCACTCAGCTTCTCTTTCTCCACCTTAAAACAGATATAAAGTTTGCTCTTTTGCCTGTTGTTTATTTCCTGCTTCTGTTGTTCAACAAGTATTTGTATATGGCCCAAACTTACTTCCTATTTGAAAAACTGTTGCCATGACATGTCAAGAAATTCACTGGCAGCGAACTGTAAAGACACATAAATGTGTTGCATAATTTAAAGACATTTTATGACGTCTTCAGCAAGTTTTTTTCCACACATCTGACCTCTGAAATACTTACACATTCACCATATTACACAAGTCACATTGTCCAACATCTTTTCAGGTAATAATAAAATGATTAAAAGGAGCAGCAGTGGCGTAGGAGGTTAAGAGCTCATGTATCTAATCTGGAGGAACCGGGTTTGATTCCTAGCTCTGCCACCTGAGCTGTGGAGGCTTATCTGGGGAATTCAGATTAGCCTGTACACTCCCACACACGCCAGCTGGGTGACCTTGGGCTAGTCACAGCTTTTCGGAGCTCTCTCAGCCCCACCCACCTCACAGGGTGTTTGTTGTGAGGAGGGAAGGGAAAGGAGATTGTAAGCCCCTTTGAGTCTTCTACAGGAGAGAAAGGGGCGATATAAATCCAAACTCTTCTTCTTCTTCTTTTATTTCAGTTTTTCTATTTTTCTACCATATCTACCTTTATTTTCAGCTTTGTGTGTGACATTAAGTCACAGCTGACTTGTGGTGGCCCAGTAGGGTTTTCAAGGCAAGAGATGTTTACAGCTGGTTTGTCATTGCCTGCAGCTGCGTTGTGAGAGAACTGTGACTGGCAAGGTCACGGAGCAGACTTGATGTGGAGGAGTGGGGAATCGAATCTGGTTCTCCCGATTAGAGTTTGCCACTCTTAACCGAACACAGAAAAATTGACAGCTACTGCTGAGCTATTTTGAAGTTGTTGTTTTTATCAGCTTGAAAATCACAAGCTTTAGAATATTCATTTTCCGCTGATGGGGGGCACTTACCATCAGAGAAACAGAACTTTCCTGCCTCCTTCCCTCCCATTGCAGTTCAATGATCTCCCCAAAATGCTGCTCCTAGGAGATCCTCAAGAATGGTATAAGGGGGAAAATGGGGGTCTGCAGCAAAAAATGGAAAACATTTTTCCTCTTCTACTAGAGGAAATTTAGTCTGTATCTAAAAGCAATCTTTTTTAAAAGTAATGAAATGGAAAGGCTAATTAATAGCCTGTATTATGAAGATGAAAAAGGTGATGCATTTATTCAGTTTTGCTTTGGCACATATCCTTCACCGTTTCCTTTATTCAGCCTTTCTTTGTAAACTATTTTTAATCAACAAGCAATGATTTATGACTTCATCTTTCTAATTATATCTACGGAATTCTATTTGAGTCCATCTAAGCTACCAACAACAAACAGAAGAGTTTCTTTAAAAAAATGCCATACAAAATCCTCAAAATTATCCTTTGTTGTGAGAGTTACAATCATATAATTAATAAAACAAAGCTTTAATTTCAACCTTTCATTTTTTGAATGTTATAACCCTTGATATTCAGGAAGCTTTGAAAGGCTTACTCTGCCAAAAAAAAAGCATTTTATAACTCAATTTCTTTCAAGGAGCTAAGATAAATAAATCATTGTGACACATCTTAAAAAGACTCTGAAGACCAGTTTTCAAACTGCCTATGATCAGAGATTCCTTCCAGCACTGATTTATCTAGCAAACATTCCATTGTGCATCTGCCACAAAACCTCTTTATAATACAAAGCTTTGGGGGAAAGGTATCTATGGGTAGCCCCCTTACTTCAAGGTGGATGTCACCTGATGGGCATCACCATTGTTTCAAAAATAAGAGAGCACTCATGTGTCCCTGAACAACCAAGGAGAAAGTTGCAAATGGGAGGCAGGCTTTCTTTCAGAGAAGCATCTTTCACAGAAGAACTCAAACGTTGCTCAGAAGAGTCTGAATATCACTGTTATTTCACATGAAAGTTAATCTGTGACATAATCCACCACAGAACTAATATAAAGATTCCTGGTAAACTATCAATTCTTCCGTTAGAAAGAAAATCAACGTCCTTCTTTCTTAGCTTTCTAGAACTGGCTTCCAGATTTAGAAATGGTCAACATCTGTATCCTCAAGGCCCACACAGCTTATAGTGTTGTTGTGACCATTTTTCAGGTATCCAGGCCACAAAGCAATAGCAGTAGCGACTAACAGTAAGAACTTCAGTTGCTAAGTACATGTGTTAGGCATATATTGTCTCTAAAATCCTCACAGAGAACACATCTCTATCCCTTTGATAAAAAAAGGACTGAATCCTATCAGCTATTCTGCTCCAGATTCTCTTTCTTACAGCTACCCCTGCCCTATGTGGTTTTTACACATGCAGATCCCACATAGCCTTTTTGGGCATCAAAAGGATCTTCTCTGAGAATGCCTGGTCAGACCTAACCCAACATGTATTTCTCTTTAGTAGTGAAATTGTGACCAAAATATTAAATATTGTGATGATCAGGCCTAGCTCTAATAAACGGGGGGTATTTTTCTTTTCTGAACATTATGCTCTTTTTTGTTTTATTCTTTTATCGCAATAGGAAACACAAACAATTAGGCTGTAACTTCTTTGTTTTGCTTTTAAATGATATGAAATTTTTAGGAAACATACCTCACACTGACAATTTTCAGGCTGCCAGGAAAACTCTGGCCATTTTTTGCAATGCCAGCCTCCAGGTCCAGGTGCACTCTGGCGTAAGTGTGCAAGGTCTAGTGGAGGGAACCTCATTTCCCTTTGTATCCCCCCTTCTTAGTTTCCTCTCTGCCCACCCCTTGGCAGTCCTCATAGCCTCTCTTTCCCACTCACCAACAAGCCTACCTTTTATTTGCCTCCAGTCTCCAGCTATATTTATTTACTTCATTTATAACCCGCCCTTCTCCTCAATGGGAACCCAAAGCAGCTTTCATCATTCTCTTTGATTTTATCTTCACAACCACCTCTGCGAGGTAGACTAGGCTGAGAGAGAAGAGTTGGTTTTTTATATTCTTTTTTCTACCTCCAAGGAGTCTCAAAGCAGCTTACAATTACCTTCCCTTCCTCTTGGGAGGCAAGTGGGGCTCAGAGAATTCAGAGAGAACTTTGACTGGGCCAAGGCCACTCAACAGGCTTCATGTGGAGGGGAGACAAAACCTGTTTACCAAAGAGTCCTCCACTCTTGACCACTACACCACGTTGGGCCAAGGTCCCCCTAGAACTATAGCAGGGTGGGGATTTGAACCTGGGCCTCCCATATTCTCATGGAAACTCTAACCACTGCACTTGCTCTAACCACTGCACTAGCAATCAGCTGGACTGGGTGAATCATGGAAGGTGTGTGATAGCAAGTCACTTGGTGGTTGATGTTGGGTCTAGGCCCAGTGAGTTTTTCTTCAAGGTTAAACAGCCCTGCAAATGACACCTCCCCCATCTTTTCCTGAAAGAAACCAAGGCATGAATATTTTTATGGTTGTCTAACAACAGCCACTTAGGGCATTGGTTTCTTAAAGCTATAAGTGTTCTTTTTATAATTTTAAAGGGTTTGCTCTGTATATTTTTTATGTATGTATTTCAGATTTTACTGCAAACTTGGGGCTTTTCTCAGCTTTGTAGTAAAATGTATCATGTCTGACCTGTTTTGTTCTCTCCTTGTCTGTCCCTGTACCCAGCATCTGGATTTAAGTATTCACAGATGGAGCCACGTTGAAATTTAGATACATTGACAATCAGGAAACCCACAAGGACTTGGAGGTATCTCATTTTCTACTCCTCCACTGTCTCCAGTGCATTCCTTTTGCATTCCCTGAAAACCGCTATAGCCAGTTCCCTTTTCCTGTTTGGTTCTCTCTTTCCCACCCACCAGCCAACCTACCTTTAACTGCCCCTTGTCTTCAGCTTTCCCTTCTCCTGGCAGTCTCTTCTGGGGAAACTGCACAGTTCCAATTATGCAATGGCACCTGCATAATTGCAGGTGGCAGTTACGTAATGGTGAACTACAAGGACCTGAAGAGATGCATCTCATTTTCCCCTGTATCCTCACCCCACACTATTTCTTCTTTTCCTCCTCCTGGCAACCTTCATATCCTCATCATTCCATACTTACTTTTCTCCTTCCCACCCACACACCTTTTCGTTTCCCCTTCATTTTCACTTAAATATACATTATTAATGTATGGCATTTACGAGTGCCACAAATAATCCCAATCGAGTTGATTTCAGAGAATTCTATTTATTTTTTATTTATTTATTTTATTCAATTTGGTATACCGCCCCATCCCCAAAGGGCTCTGTGTAAAACAGAATGTGCGGATCTGTTTTACAGTGTAAAACAGAATGTGCGGATCTGTCAAAACCAACTACATTTCTTTCCTTGCATTCTCAGTATTGAAACACACAAACTGTGCCATGTTAGCAGATAGGTCTTTTTAAAAATCAGAATGCTTTGGTTCCGTTTGCAGCACTGAATAGGGGGAGTCTGCTACAATAATCCCAGCTGCATATCCACTGAAATGGATCAATGCATTGGTTTGGACAATAACTTAAGAGTACTTATGCTTTCCAAGGCCACAAGCTTATTCTTTTCCTCACTGCTTCTAATTAGAATTTCCGTTGGGGACAGAAGCCAGCCTAGACACCTGGGGCTAAATAAGCCAACCAGCAAAAGCCAGAAGGGGTGTCAAGCTAGGATACATTTAATATATTGAGTTGACAGAGAGCAACCTCATTATTGCAGAAACGTGCTCTCTTCCTGCTAACCTCTTTGATCCTCTGTCTCCAGTGCCTTTGCAACCCCCACTCCCCTGTTGCTTAGGAAGGATTATTCTTCTTTCACACCCATGTGGTTTCAAAAGCATGGCTAGCTGCATTTTAAGCTCTCTGTACCTCTGCAATAATAATCTCTTGATGCCAAATGAGATGTTAGCAAAGTGAGTAAGTTGTGTGTTCATAAAACTGAACTATCTTTTGCAATCACTGCACAAACCAAAGTCAGGTTTCCAGGGGAGTGAGAATCATATCGCTTAACAAGAGGGGAAAAAAACCCTGTGCGTTCGTTATGCAAATCTCGGCATTCAGATCCGCTGAAACAAAGAGGGAGGAGAAAGCCTGGCAATAAAGAAAAACATACGAGATTCAGGCTGAATTCTAGGAATATTTCCCTAGGAGTAAACCCCGATGAATAATGGACTTCCTTCTGTGTTACTTCACAAGGGCACACCACACTGGAATGTCTCTTGCCTTGAAAACCCTACTGAATCACCATAAATCAACTGTGACTTGACAGCACACACACAACGTGCTTAGGGAATGCTTCCTCAGTCATGTAAACCACAAGGATGTTTTGCTTCCTAATAGAGATTGTCACACTCACTCACACACACATATAAAATGGCTTATTAAGATTTTTACCACTATCCTTCACTGTTACCCCTTCTAGGCTTCCGGAGGATAATAATCTCGATTAGGCTACCTAGTAATTAAAGAGGTCATCTACCCCCATCCATCAAAATAACTGCCATTTTATTAGTCAGATGTATGGAGCCATTTCAGTGACTTGACAATAGGTCAGTCAGGGTTTCTGCTGCAGTACGTTACTCACCTACTCAGTAAATATCCAAGTTCCAAAAAGAGGAGATAATCCAAAAAGAAGAGGATGATCAATGAAATACACAACATTTATATTGCATAATAATTGCTTGAAGGATACCTCAATGTTTATAGACATGACTATAATCATACAAAGACATTGCCAGTGACTGTGTATCTACCCTGTTTCCCTAATATAAGACATCCCCAAAAAATAAGACATAGTAGAGGTTTTGCTGAAGTGCGAAATATAAGGCATCCCCCGAAAGTAAGACATAGCAAAGTTTTTGTTTGGAAGCATGCCCGACGAACAGAACACAGAAAAATAAGACATCCCCTGAAAATAAGACATAGCGCATCTTTGGGAGCAAAAAATAATATAAGACACTGTCTTATATTCAGGAAAACACGGTATGACTCATAATGTGTACACTGAATAATAATAAGTCTCTGAATACAAACCAACAGAGACTTTTGCATGTTGATTAAAACACTTTCTTGTATTGGCTCAAGTCCCGAAAGTGCTGACATAACTCTAATCATTCAGCAGCTTCAATTTCTCAGTGACAAGCAGGTTCAGTAACCTTTCAAAAATGTCTTAATCAAGATGAGTAATTATGTCATACATTAGGCAAATAAATTGAAACAGAAGGAAGAATATTTAGAGCTGGTACTGTCCTAACATCATGCCCAATATCTTTCTTCAAGATTCCGATTCAATTACATTATTGTTACCTCCCAATAAGCCATTATCCTCAGATGGACAACAAATTATGTATTAAATGTTTATAATTTTCCTTTTTTAAAAAAATGCAATATAACGATAATAAGCTAATATCTTATGGATCTGTTCATGTACAGGCCTTTTTGATGGAAGAAGCCTCATTATACTGTTGGGTAATTTTGGATTCTTGATTTAATGGTTTTATGGGGGCCCTTCAGTTGGTAATGTGCATTCAAATGTAGCGCTGAAGTCTCCTTGGGGCCCTGAAATTCTGCTCTGCATTATCACTGAAGAAACTTTGCTCAGGCATACTTACCCTTGCTCCAAGTGAAACTTTAGCACATGTAATCCCAAAGAAAGTACTATATTTGGTTAAATCACACAGCATAAAATGTTATTCAGGTTCAGTCTTCATAGAGACCAGGAGAGAAAGCGAGCGTTTCCTTGGTTACCCTTGACCCTTCACCTTTTCTGCTCACTTCCTTCTGTTCATATCATACAGTAACTGCTAATCCACCCATCCTAGCTAACTGGGTTAATATGCCTTTGGCTGGTCATTCAGAAAGGTACTTATCCTTGCTAGAGCTCATAAGGCATAATTTCATTCCCTTATAATAACACAGGGAAATGACAATTATTAGATAGGAATTTGTACATGCAAAAGATTGGAACTATAATATTTTGCATGAAAATTCACTTTTCAAACAACAGGAGTCCTGAAGATAAGATCATCCTTCTTTCTCAATGTTCTTTCACAGAAACAGGATTCACAAAGGTCACATGGACTTATGCTGCTGCTAGACACAATACAAAATCTCCACTGAACTTTTTATATAGAGACACACAATAAGTTTGTTATTTTTAGGCAAGAATATTACAGTACAATCCTAAACTAAATTATATATTTCTACCGAAGCACCACCAAAGCAAATGGACTTAGGAAAGGTAACTGAGCTTAATGATGGCACTGTTAGAACTGATTCTCTTTTTCAAATGTAGAACCCTAGGAGAATTTAACTACCAGAATTTCTTCAAAATGGGTTTTCTCCACTTACATTTTGAGTATCTAGCTGGAGGAAGATCTCTGCATAACACAAAACTCTGTATACACTTTGGATGTTTGGTTTGCCCCAAAAATGCAACAGACAGTTTTTCCCCTATGTATTTGGATCTTTATAATGGCTGAAGATCTAAAATTACAACTGATCTCTAGACTATATAGATTGCTTATTTATTTAAAATATTTGTTCTCCTGGAGAAAAGGGCTGCTTTGGAAGGTGGACTGCATGGTATTATACAAGGTCTCTGTCACGAGCCAGTCCCTGGGTACTTACCAGAACTCAGAGGACTGTGATGCAGGACCTGACAACACTGTGAAGCCAGATCTGGCTGCTCATGAAGAAGAGCAGGCAGCAGAGCCAACTCCAAGCCCTTCCCTGTCTGGTGCAGTGCAGGTGGGAGAGTCTCCATAAGGATCCCAGTGATGAGCCAGCTGTGCACAGAAGGCTGAAGCAGAGGCAGCTGCTGCAGCAAGAAAGGAGAAGTGCTCGTCTTGCAGCAAGATATGGGAAGATAGAAGTGTCTGCATCTGATGAGGATTGACACCTTGCAGAATCCCAGCCTTGTGGGCAAGGCTCTCTCTATAAGTCTTGCCTTGAGCTTGGTTCTGCCTGGGTGCAACGAGTATGTTACCTGTTGCCTCTGTGTGCCTGCTCTACCACTGATTCCCAGCCTGTTTATTGGATCTCCTGTACTGAGACCCCTTGGACTGACTTCTGACTACACCTCCCTTTGCAGCCTGCCTGCCTCAAGCTCCTGACCCATTGGACTGTTAAATCTGAGGCCCTCACGCTGTTGCTCTTTTCGGCCACCTGTTCCAAAGCTCCCACTGTGAGGCTGGGATTCCCCCTGACCACACCCTGCCTGCCGGCAGCACAGTCCTGCTCCTCCATAAATCCCACTGTCCCATGCTCTGCCAAAACCAACAGCAAAACAAAGCCAACCTTAGTGAATCTAATAAATAAACTAATAAAGACAAATAGAATAGGGAGGGTTAGGAAAAATAGAATAGGGTAGAACAGGGAAGCCAACAATGATGTAACCATTGCTGGCTCAGCTATAGGCCTGGCAGAACATCTTACATGATACCAGTGGGGATCCAGAGCAGCTTACAGCACCATTCTTTCCTTCACTATTTTATCTACACAATAACCCTGTGAGGCAGTTCAGCCACAGTCACCCAGCAAACTTCCACGAATCTTGTCGACCAGATTCTTGTTAAGAACATTAACCATTACTCACACTACCTCTCATTACAACATATCAAACAATTTGGCTTCGTTAACCAGATGCCTAGTTTGTTTTTAAACAGTAGACAACATCCATTGAAACCATCAGGCTCATCTGCTCAGTCTCTGTAAACGAAGCAAGTACAGACTACAAACCACCTAGATGGGAAACCATGAATTCATGTGAGCTCCGTATTTATTATAAATATCTTTAAAAATAATGTATGGCTTTCTTCATATACTGTTACATTATAGACATCTACCCCTCTCTGCTTTCCAACTGATAAGTATAATACAAATAGAACTAGAGTCAGATAGGCCAAATGCCAGTAATTATGAATTTCTGCACTGCAATTCTATGCAACAGTATTCGAGCTTATGCCCACTCGACTTAGATTGGAGTCACTCCTCACAGGGCTGCAACTCCTTTTGTCTGCCCTAAATCCAATGCAAATCTATTTCATTGGATGATCACAAGTTCCAGTAGTAAGAGAAATAGCGGGAAATGTATCAGTTACCTCCACACTGTTTGTGATACTATGCGCTCCACGATCCTCATCACCTTTTTGAAAAAAGAACAGTGAAGTTTCAGCCTTTTCCACCCACATAGGAAAAATACTCCACTACTTTATTGTTTTAATTCCTTTCTACTGTACCTTTTCAAACTTTATGCTTTGAAGCAGGGATACACTAAACTATACATACAGTAGTATACTGGGTATGGCCTTATCTTGACTTACAGATCAGTATTATGATACTCATGTTTGACTTTCAGTCTCTTTCCTAATAATCCCTATCACTGACTTTCCACTTTGTACTTGATTGAGCTTTGCACTATGATCCCAAGATCTTTCCTGGGTAGTCACAGACAATTTAAACTCTTGTCAATATATATACATGAAGGCAAAGCTTTTTTTACTGTGGTGTGCACAACTTCAGTCAGAATATCTGCTGCCAACTAACCATGCCCCTACAAAGATTCTGACCAGAAGAATAAAGAACTCTTTGAAGTATTGTGGGTGGAAATATTCAAAGAGATTAGATAATCTGCAGGAAAATTACCCCAGTTGGGCCTCCATTCATCCATCTCATTTGATTTAATTGAAAAGAAATAATGTCTCAGTTATGTATTTCTGCCCAAAGGTTCTTATTCTTTCACAGATACAGGTGCAGACAAGTTCAAATGCATTGACTTTAGAAGGACTGTTAACGCATGCACATTTATTGTAGCTAGGTGCACGGCATCATTTTGCAGGAGATAAAATATCAGGGGGAGAGATACTTTGCTTCTCATGTCTCATCTAGAAACACTTGACTATCATGTGTCATTAATATCCAACACTTCAAAAACACAAAGCAGTTCAGTGGTGATAAGAAATATGTGGATAAGAAGAGTGGGCTACCACCAAAAAAAGCAAGAGTCAAAAATGCAGCAATTCTTGTACTCAACAGAACCGTTACGTTCAACCTGGTGTGGCATAGTTACTTATCCTCGACTTTATGTGTCTTGTTTTCTCATCTTATTTGAGTAGATGTTGCTGATTTTGGATAATTTTATCAGAAATTTTACAGTGCCATCCTAAAAACAGTTATACCCTTCTAAATCCATTGAAGGTAAGGGTTTGGAAGAGCATAACTCATCTTGGAATTGCACTGGTAATTATGTTGAAAAAGCCATTTAGAATTATTCCTAATTGTTGCTTTTGTTCCCAAGCATTTATACTGTACCTGTACCTTTTCATTGATCTGCTTGTAATTCTGGATTGATAATTTTATTGTTATCTGGGATTTCTGGCAATTTCTCAATAGTAATAAGTACAGGATACAAATATTGTTAATGAAATAGATTAAAATATATGTATTGGATATTTTAAAATGTTAATTTGTTGTGAAGATTTTGACATCTTCTGTATCGAGTACAGGAATAGATTTCCCAATGTGATTAGATTTCTGGGCTGTATCAATAGGAGTATAGTGTGAAGATAGAGGAATGTAATTGTACCTCTCTATTCTGCATTGGTTAGACCTCACCTGGAATATTGTGTACAGTTCTGGCACCGCAATTCAAGAACGATAGTGAGAAGATGGAACGGGTCCAGAGGAGGGCAACCAAAATGGTAAAAGATCTGGAATTCATGCCCTACGAGAAGAGACTTAGGGAGCTGGGTATGTTTAGTGCGGTGAAGAGAAGGTTAAGAGGTGACAAGATAGCCATGTTTAGATATTTGAATGGATGTCATGTTGGTCAGGGAGCAAGTTTGTTTTCTGCTGCTCCAGAGACAAGGACCAGGAGTAATAGGTTCAAAGTGAAGGAAAAGAGATTCCACCAAAACATCAGGAAAAACTTCCTGACAGTAAAGGCTGTTCGACAGTGGAATGCACTACCTCAGAGTTTGGCGGAGTCTCCTTCTCTGGGTGGCAATCTGTCAGGAGTCCTCTGATTATGTGTTCCTGCATTGCAGACAGTTGGACTTGATGCCCCCTGGGGTCTCTTCCAATTCTATGATTCTACAGATTCTGCTTTGATGAGATCTGATGCAAAATGGTTAATGTTATGATCCATAGACTGGCTATTTTTATATCACTGTGAGAACAGCATTGTGATTTTACCCTTCATAGCACGGACACCAAAACAAAACACACAGAAGAATCAAGAACTACATTCTATATTTTCAGCTTAAAGTAAAACATTTTTGAGATAGCTAAAATACGTTAAAAGTGGTCGTTACTACAAAATGTCTTCCTTCAGTACTCCTCAATTAATTCTAATAATCCTACACAAAGCTAGACAAGCATGATGGCCATGGCTGTACATATAGGAAGGGGAAAATCTTTAATGGGTATTTGAGATGCTTGTGCAGTGCCAACATAGCTAATCAATATTCTATGCTCTCTCAGTAGAGAGAAAATGGCAAACATTCCCAAGGAAACTTGAGTCTACAACAATATTGCCAACATCCACCAATCCTAGAGCTGCCTGCTGCTGATACCCTGCGTTAATTATATGAGATAGCAGCCAACCAATGTATGGTTATGCCAATATGCCTCTCTGGTTATGGTTATGGTTATGCCAATATGTCATGGCATCCACACACAAAACACAGGAAAGAAAGAAAGAAAGAAAGAAAGAAAGAAAGAAAGAAAGAAAGAAAGAAAGAAAGAAAGAAAGAAAGAAAGAAAGAAAGAAAGAAAGAAAGAAAGAGAGAGAGAGAGAGAGAGAGAGAAAGAAAGAAAGAAAGAAAGAAAGAAAGAAAGAAAGAAAGAAAGAAAGAAAGAAAGAAAGAAAGAAAGAAAGAAAGAAAGAAAGAAAGAGAACACAGTACCCTCCACTGCAGACAAGATCATGGTTTATCCAGTAGGAACCCTTTAATTATTATCATCTGGCAAACACATACCCATTTGCATGGCTGACAGAAGATTATGAAAACAGCCCTGCTGGATCAGTCTAGCAGTTCATCTAGTTCAGCATCTGTCTCACACAGTGCCCAGCCTTTGAGGGCCAACAAACACGCCACAGAGGTCAACATCTTCCCCTGATGTTGCCACCGAGCAACAAGTTTCAAAGATTCACTGCCCCTGAACAGGGAGGCCCTTTAGTCACCATGGCTCATATCTACTGATAGACCTATCCTCTAAGGAAAGGAAAGAAACATGGTCCCTCCAATCTGGTCACTTACATACCTCCACAATTCACTAGCCTGAGAAACTCCCACATAAAGTCCATGGCCTTTCCCAAGAAAGAATTCATGTCCCCACAGAGATAAATGAATGATAAATGATAAATGAACAGTTATGAATGATAAATGAACAGTTCAAGATGCCAGCAAATCTCTGGGTTATGCCAGCATGGGGCTTAGCTGCTATTTTAAGCCATTTACAGCCTGGCCTTAGGATTGCGTCTGAGTGAAGTAAGCATAAGCTCAAGCTTGGACCTCAGCTTCTCTTCCCTTGGAGACCACTCAGTAGTTTACCTATTGTATGTATGGTCGAAGGCTTTCATGGCCGGAATCACTGGGGTGTTGTGGGGATTCTGGGTCATATGGCTGTATTCCAGTTGCATTTTCTCCTGACATTTTGCCTGCATCTGTGGCTGGCAACTCCAGAGGATCTGATGGTATTAAAGGAAGTGCTTTACTCCACTTGCTTTACTACCATCAGATTCTCTGAAGATGCCAGTCACAGATGCAGGCAAAATGTCAGGAGAAAATGCAACTAGAACATGGCCATATAGCCCAGAAACCCTTTAACTATTGGAGTGTTGTTTGGTTTCTGGGCTGTATGGCCGAGTTCTAGTAGCATTTTCTTAACTGTTGTACTTCTTTACCAAGTAACAAAATATAGGCTTGTAGTGCCCTCTGCGGGCAGGGGAATATCATACCTGGAGTCCATGGGGTCTTGCAACTATGAGGCCAGACATTATTTCCTTATGTAGGTTGCTTTATTTACTAATCCAGGAACTTGAAGGTGTGGTTCCCTTCATCCATCTCAAGGTTACAATGTTTTACATAGGCAAAAAGTCACAGTACTGCAACCTCTTCCTCCTTCATCTTTGCCTACCAGCATCCTCATACTTTCCGTTTCTTCCCTTTTTATAGCTCCAGCTTCCCACCTGGTCCTTGAGTTCAGCTCTGCCCTCTTCTCCTCTGTTCCCCGCCCTCCCTCAAATCACCTGAACCCCAGAGGCATCACGGGGGGGGGGATGACGCACCGGGTGCGCACCCCTGTGGAGGTGTGGTGAGGGCGTTCTGGGGGCATTCCAGGGCAGGACGGGGCGGAGGACACCGCTTGCTCACTGATTCCACGCCCTGTGAGCTTCCCTGGGTCAAAGTACAAGATCTGCCCTGTTGCTGAGACTATCCTGATTGCACCTTGTACCCTTGGTCCCAACCTGTTCCACCTAGGTGAGCCTTGTCATTGGGTATAAAGTCCTGGTCCACTCTGCCAGGTAGTCTGTTTGTGGATAGCTTGTTACAAGTCCCAGACACTTCAAGACACATGATGAAATTTGCCATGTATCTTTTCTTTTACAAAGTTTAAATTGCAATTCAAATGTCAGAATTATTGTTTTCTCCTCTCTAACTTTCCTGTCTTGTTGTACAAGAAGAGAAGATGATGCTGACATGATCTATTGATCTCAGTGCAGTGGCAATCACTCTCTGGTCAAGTATCCATTTGTGTGACAATGGAAGTGCTTGTGAGACAAGGACAAACCATTCCCTCTAAGAGCATTACTTGTGCTCAAGACAAAACAGTACCTGTTACGCATCAATGAAAACTATTACTGTACATTTCACCATAGGATATAGGGGATCCTGAAAGCAGCAGCACTGAAGCCAAGACACCTTTTCAATCTATCAGCCACTCGCCACTCTTTTCTTTTAACATAGGGAGAACCAATAGAATATAAGACAACAGAGAGGCACACTTTAACTAAGGTAGATATACATACGATGATGGTGGACAAGGCACATCGGCAGCCCTAAACAACCTTAAACCGCATGGAAAGTTTTGTGCATGAAGAGCATCATACGGGCCAGTTAGGTCTCCTGAATCCTGCTGGAGCCATGAAGGTTTATGAGCAACCTTGGGCTGATTGTTCTGTCTCCTAACCTACTGCATCTGTGTATGGTTCTCCAGTTGCACAGTGGCGAATAGGAAGGCGCTCCAAAGGGTGATCAATACATCTGCATCTGTTCCTAACCTATATGCATCTGTTCCTAACCTACTGCATCTGTGTATGGTTCTCCAGTTGCACAGTGGCGAATAGGAAGGCGCTCCAAAGGGTGATCAATACTGCACAAAGGATTATCGGCTGCCCTCTCCCCTCCTTGGAAGAAATCTATAATGCCCGAAGTCTAAATAAAGCCCAAATATCTGCCAGTATGGACCCGTCTCATCCAGCACACCTCTCTCTTTTAAACTGCGCTACCATCTGCTAAGCAGACGAGATGGCGGCGCAGGGCCCTCAGAACTAGGACAAAGAGGCTTAGAGACAGCTACTACTCTAGAGCTGTGGCTATGCTAAACTCCGCTGCTTCATATTGATGTATTTGGGGCTATGTAGGGATGGGTGGAGGATGATGATGTATGAGTCTGAAATTGCATGAGTCTGAAATTGTATGAGTCTGAAATTGTGTGCATCGAGGAATGCTGCTGTAAATTTCGTTGTGCGTGCACAATGACAATAAAATGCTTATGCTTATGCTTATGCTCAGCATACCAAACCTTACAGTGTTGCTATGAGTGGAAACTCCCTTAGATAGCCACATCTATGTACAGCATCCTGTACTTCTAGGAAAAGGAGAGAAAAAGAAGAGTTTGGGCCGGAAGTTTACGTACTTGCCGCTTTTCTTCTTCCTTTTTTTCGCACCAAGGAGGGCCTCTGAGGGCAAGCTTACGAAAGAACTATCAGCTCCTTTGCCTTCCTTTCCTCACAACAGACACCTTGTGAGGTGGGTGGGGCTGCAGAAGGAGTTTGCACCGAAGTCGAGAACTGTGACTAGCCCAAAGTCAACGGCCAGAGTCACGGCTTGAGAAATGTCCAAGGAGCGGGGAAAACAAAGGAATCCCATTTCATCCATGGAATAAGAGTCTGATAAATCACATGAATGTGAAGTGGGGAATCAAACCTGGTTCTCCAGGTTAGATTCCCCTTGCTGTTAATCACTACACCATGCTGGCTCTGATTTCTGAATGTTAATTGCACTTTAAGGATAGGGTATAATGGTAAAGAATGAATTCTCAAAAAGTACATAAAGGGTTGGGATTTTGGACTTTGAATTTCAATGTTTTATTATTTCTTTGCACTATTTTTTTACTTTCAAAAAATGATTAGTATCGTTTCAATTGGTATCAGTGTGACTGGTCACCAATTTCAGTTTTACAGATGGAGAAACTGAGGTTGAGAAACTCCAAGGCATCCAAAAAATTCCACAGCCACAATGAGCTCCAGGCCATGATGAGAGTTTATGGCTGACCAGGTATTAGAAGCCACGTGTCAGCAGTAAAAGTGTGATACATTGTTCCTGACACAAAGAACAATATTTTTTTCAAATGCCAAGTCAAGAATCTTTCTATGATCATAGAAGTCAGCACATTTCAGACCAGCCCCTGAGAGGCTAATCTCGATTTCCTTTTACAATTCTAAAAAAAAACTGGAGAACCCATTACTGAGTCACACCAAAGGGAGACCCAAATTAGGCTTAACCTCGAGAAGCCCTCACAACGCAGGGCTCCCGAAACCCTGCCAAAAGTGGTCCGAAAAAAACTTATTGTTAAGCAAGGAAAGCAAAGTCTTGCAATATGTTAGAGGTGCTATTATTTACATCTGATTCACTGATGTCTGAAGCACCACACCTGACGACGTTGTGTGAAGAGATGTTAGCACAAGGCTCGGAGTGCTGTTAGGACCTGGGGCTTCAACATCATGCTACTAACAGAGCCTTCCCCCCCACCATTCTATTTATAAAGCGTTCAAACTGCAACTTGGCAATGTAAAGCAGGAGGGCTCTGTGTGGATAAGACTGCAGAAAATTAAGTACTCTGATCACTGAGGAGGTGCACACAAAACTCTTTCCTTTTTGTTTTGTTTTCATGAAAAAATCCTATTCATTTGTTCATTTCCTGTTACATTCAATGGACAACACGTCTGAAACATTTAGGCTGACACAGCTTTGTTCTCTATCCAATTGGGAAGAAATCTCCAGAGATTTTGAAAAATTCTCTGTGTAGCTTACTGATTTGAGTGCACAGGGAAGGGCAAGTATAACATCTCCCTCTGCCTTCTTTAGTCAGCAATGTTGCCTGTCTTCCAGAGGATCCATGAAAAACATGGTTTCTGTATCTCTGCCCCACCCCAGACTGCAGCATTGTCCATCTTCCGAAAGGCACTGGCTAAATCTGTTTTAGCTTGTAGCACAGCTTGGTGTGGTGAAAGAGTAAGCAAAACATTTGCTTTCATGCCTGCCTCTGGGGCAGCTTAAAAAATCTTCATTAACAAATCTAATATTAAACTGTCTGGGCCATGTTAGACTATGAAAGCTATTTCAAGGGCCACCCACAGACATAGGAGGGTTCTCTATATACTTGGAAGGTTCCCCAGATGTGCAGGAAAGTATTATGTACACTAAGCAAAATATGGTTGATATGATGCGCTCAAGAATGTGTAGAATACAGAGAGTTTCAGTAAGGGCAAGGAGAAAATCAGTCTACTGAAATTCCTGAGACCCTAAAGCAGTGGTTCTCAACCTGGGGGTCGGGATCCCTTTGGGGGTCGAACGACCCTTTCACAGGGGTCGGCTAAGACTCTCTGCATCAGTGTTCTCCATCTGTAAAATGGATAAAATCGAATGGAATTTAAAGGGTTGGGAGGTCTGCCTGGCAGAAAGCTGAGGAACTGTCAGCCAATTCAAGAAAGGGGTCCACGCGAAGAACGTTAGAAATGGGGTTGAGAACCCGCTTTTACTGCCCTAAGGAGGAATCCTCAGAAGCAGAGGGAAGGTGCTTGGGGGATTCCAAATTAACCCCCCTCTCCAGTTCCTCCTGGGCCTCCAGTTTGTCCTACCTAAACTGCAAAGGAGCAGTGAGCAGGAGCTCAGGTGAGCAGGAACACAAAGGAAGACCTCTCCAAGGCACAATAACTGGTGAAAGCACTGAAGAAAGAAGGGTCAGGAAAAAAGTCTTTTCTGCTGCTTGACTGGGATGATTGGAAAGCACACTTATCAGTTTGAGTTTTCATGGTATTTCCAGATTTCCTCTAACACTGAGACCAACTATGCACAATGTGCTCGCTGAGTAATGGGAACAAATGTTCACCACAGCAAGTTTTCTTGTATAGACCTGTTTCCTGGAGACCCTCTTTCATTTCCCATTCTCTCCGCAGCAAGCAATACCGCTTTTAGCATGACTTTTACACTGCTTGGCTGCCAGTGCAGGCAGATTTGCCCCAGACATCTTCCCTCTGCCCACAGCCAGCCTTTCCACACCCTTGGGCTGCTTTGCACGTCTTCCCTCTTGCCTCCCCCCATGCTGCCGGCTCCTTCCTCCTTCTCTAAGTGCACATATTGAGAGATCAATATCTCAATATAATAACAACAGAAATGGCTTTTGCAAGGAATAGAACAAGCAGGGCATCCTCCCTGATGATTGGGAGGGCTTTTAAAATTTATTTCAGACAAGACTCTATTTTAAAACAAACCTCTCTCTTCTCTGCTCTTGCAGCAGTGAGACTGTGTGTATGTGTGTGTGTGTGGAGGGAAAAGGAGGAGGAGAGAATATTAGCTCTAGTCTTGAGACTACTGGGTGTGATGAGATCTGTGGCTTTAAGGGTGGAGTTTAGCAGAAAAGCTGTGGGCTGTGGGCAGGCTCCTCACATGTAAACAGAAAAGCCCACTACAGCCCCACTGCACAGCTAAGAGGCCCAAGGTAAGTGTTCCATGTATCTGAACTTTGTAAACCAGACAGTCATGCATGAGAACAATATTAACAAAGGTAATCAACTTTCCTGTTGTTTGCATAATAACAATAAGAACAAATGTGATTTTAAAATGTTTTATTAGCTTATCAAATGTACTATAAGTTAGCAAATTCTCAAGCATTTTCCACCAACCACACTTTCACTCTTCCTCTTTCTAAAAAAAAATACAATGCAAAAGCTTCTCCTGTCTGTCACTTCGTTAAGTTTTTTCTTGAATTGTCTCACAAAAGAGATGCTTTAGGCCTTGAAAATGACATGTTTGTCAGCAAAAGAGCGATATGCAGCATTTCTAACAATATACCTTCTAATTAAAATTGCTACATCTGCTAATTAATATGTTTCCAGCCGAGCATCATATGTGCATATGCTGCAGCGCTTAGAAATACCTGTCATTAAGCTTGCCAGAGCAACTCTCAGATAGAATCTAAACCTCTATGAAAGCTGCCAGCATGGCTGCAAAAAAGAAAAAATATATATCTGTGCAATTACCTACCGTCACTCTCAATCCACTAGCAGGGAGAACCCAATGTGGCCTCTTGTGCATGAATAACAAATAAATAAAAAGGAAGAATGATACTTTGCATCTGCAATTAGATACGAGAAGGGTTTGTTTTAAACATGTCATTAGTGCAGGCAGCTATACATGTCAGTATTTCCTGAATGCATTGAAATGCGTCACACTCCAGGGATAAAAAGGAATTCCTGGAGATGACATAAATGAAGGAGTTAGCAGCTGCAGGCTCCAAGGCCAAAAGTCAGGTCCTTAAGAAGCGCTACCTGGTCCCACATTTGCAAACCTACAATCCAAAGATGTAAAGAGAAATACTGCCTGCAGCAACAGGACTGGCAGACAGTCCACTTAAGAAACCGACTTGGAGTCACGGGTATAACAGTTGTCTCTCAAAGTTGCCCACCAGGAAAACTGTTTGCTGTCTAGAACTAAAATCCCTCTGGTTGCACATCTGGACTCAAAAAATGTGTTCAAGGCACAGAGTTCCACATATACTGAGTTTTCACTTGCCAAGCTCTTCAGTCTTGCAATGAAGCCATTCAAAGGAAGGAACCTGCAGCCCTTTCAATCCAGTACATTTTATTAGCAACTGCAGGGGGAACAGTGTGCTTCATTAATGTCCTGATCCCTATTATGAGCACTAGGCCTAAACCTTATTGCGATCATCGTAACTCTGATAGCTGAACCAGCAACCATTCTAAATAGAGTCACGGGTTCAGATAAGGCTTCTAAATGGTTCCTATTGACTATAATTTTCAATTAGAGCAAATAAAAGCATTAAGTGACCTCTAACCTGATTTCCCCCCCTCTAACGGATGAGGGCTAAATTTATTGTGACAGCCCCTAATCACATTTAGTTCATCCTGCGATTTGATGGGCCTAGTATTGCCTCCGCTGGAAGCTGAACTGGCTTTTGAGCTGGTAAAGGCATTGCAGGAGAAGCCTGAAATTAGAGGTACACTCGGTAGTTTCCTTAGGCATGTTCCAATTACGTTGTGACACTTCTGTACAGTTTTACTATTTCGTCCAAAACTGTTCTTCACAATGAACTCAACATTTAGGATGGAACTAGATTTTATGAGAGATGGAGCCACTATTGCTTTGCAAATACTCCCTTCTCTTCCTCTTAAATGTCTCCTTTCCCAGGACCACGGTCCTGATCCAAGTCACACATCTTGGCCTTTTTGGCATTAAATTACACATCAGGAGCTCTTATAAAATAGCTCAAGCTCTCTGGGCCTGTAATGTGGTCCAAAATTTCTGGCAATAGAGGAAAATGTAACAGCTAGAACTTAAACTCCCTATTGTATGTATACACACAATGTTTTCATACACAATTATTATTAATACCTAATGGCATTAATAGATATTCATGTAGCTAAAGACCAGTTGCTTATATTTCTGTTGCAATTCAGCATGATCCAGAAGCAGAAGTCATGGTAGATTTTATGTAGATGAAGGAGCTGAACCACACAGTGATGGGGAAGATGGACTGATTTCTGTGGCTGTGGTTGGGTTTTAGGGGACAAAGCCAGTGCACTTGGCAACACAGTTTATAACAGTAAATCTAGCCGGGCGAATCTGTGCTTGAAAGTCTTCTCGCTTAATCTACAAAACTCATAGTTGGCTTTGTACTAATTCAGTGGAACATGTTCAGATGAAGTGTCAAAAAGAAACATAGCTCAGTCAATGCATATGGAATAGAAATTACTCGTTTTATAGTCTCCTGAACTTCTCAATTTGCATAAAAAATAAATATACTGCCACCAAGACTTCCAGGATGAAATACCAAATTAAATAATCCTGCTATAGAATATCATAGCCCAGTTCTTTTACATTGTCTGTTAAGATGAGATCTGAACGTGTCCCATATTTCCACACTAACAGAATAACGCTATGCGGTGTTATTCCCTTCTAAATCCATCAATTTCAAATAATGTAGAAATAAACCTTCTAAGGACTGCACGGTTAGGATCCAGTCCTGTATGTAATTATGCAGGAGCTTCACGTGGTGTGTTTTTTAACCAAACCCAAATCTGCACATCTTTCACCACGCTGCAGATAGGTAGCTATATGGGCACTTTCATACATGCAGAATAATACACTTTCAATCCACTTTCATAATTGTTTGCAAGAGGATTTTGCTATTTTGCACAGTAAAATCCAGCTGCAAGATGCACTGAAAATGGCTTGAAAGTGCATTATTCTGCATGTGCGAAAGTGCCCTCTATGTGTGCTTATGTGAACGAGGTAAGGAAGAAATATGAAAGCTCTACCTCTCGCCTACTCACTTACAGTGAAGACCCGAATCAGGGGATATCTGAATGTGGGATTTCCTTAACCATCCACCTTCAAACAAGCGGTTCCGTCAGCTCCAGTATTCATTTATATAAGGATGCATAGCACCATGTAATACCAAAACAGGCCAATACTCTGTTATATTTGTGTTGCCCACTGTGAAGGGCAGTGGCTTTTCAGGATCTCACAGAAAAAGTTCTTCTGATCTACAGAGCTCACTTTCACATCACTCCAGATTCACCTTTCTGCTTTTGCCAGCGGGACCTAAATGGTGAGAAAATAGGTTTTGTTCTGTAAAACTACCAAGCTTCTGGCCTAAGCACAAGGTGAATTAAGCCCACCTATACAAATGGTGTAATGATAAAGGATGAACAACAAACACTGAAAATTAAGGCATTTAAACGTGAAGCAAACGAATTCAACAATCAGTCATGCTTGCTGTGAATTCACCCAGACAAGTGGTGCCTAATACTGACCAAAAAACAAATTCCCTCAGCTATTACCTGCAACATAAAGAGTTAACTTGAACCAGATTATGACTTGAAGGAAAGTCCCTGGACTGTTCTCTTTTCAGTTTTTGTGTTAGTGTGAATTTAATTGCAATAAAGAAGTTGTGTAACATTCTGCAACTCACGCAAATACACATTACCACAGTGAGATCACAAAAAGCTGAACACGCAGTAACTGTTTCTGGACTGGCCAGAACAATTTTCTGTCAGCTTGAGATACCACAAAAATCTTTAACACCTAAACTGTTACTAACCTCCTCCTCCCAGTTAAACTGCCGTTTTCTTACATTTCTTAGCTGCGCCTGTCCCTTGGATCTCTATTGGCTCACGCAGTTCTAGGTGGAAATAAGATATCTGCTGCCATTACAGATGTTCTCTACTTGTGACGTGCTCTCCTAATGGACCTTGTCCGTCATACTACAGCTGTGGCAAGTAAGAATAAGTGGCCTGACATAAACATGAGTAAACACAGGCAAAGCGTTTAACAGTTGTTAAAGAGCGACAGAAGAAATCTCTCCAGGAGCTGTCAACATACTAACCAGTCTGTGAAAGCGCTGTAATATTTATATATCCATACCAACCTTTCTCCCAGACAACTGAGACTTCAGTATGTTCATCAAGTCCAGATTGTGAAAATTCTGGATATTTGGAGATGGTACTTAGAAAGGCTGGAGTTTGGGCAGAGGCGTAGCTCCAAGGAGACAGAGGGGTGCGCAATGCACCGGACGTGCACCCCTGTGGGGGTGTAGTGAGGGCGTTCCAGGGGCATGGCAAGGGCATGGTGTGGCAGGGGCATTCCGGGGCAGAGGCGGAGGATGCACCAGTGCATCGGGCACTTTTCTCCCTTGCTACGCCTCTGAGTTTGGGGAGGGGAGAGAGCACAACAGGGTGTAATTCAATAAAGCTCACCCTCTGAAGCTGCCATTTCTTCCAGGGAACTGACCTACATAGTCTCGAGATCACTTACAATTCTGGAAGAACTCCAGGCCCCTCCTAGAGTTTGGCAACCCTAGACCCGGCAGGTAACCCCCCCTTAAAAAAACCCAAAACAAATCTTACAAATTCTTCAAAGAACAAATTGCAATAACAAAAACGTTAAAACATCTAACAGCCAGCAAAAATGTAATTTATAATGCCCCTTTAACCAGCAATAATCTTTATTCTTCTGCTTCACCTTTCTCTGAACTTTAAAGAGAACTGTGGGAGAACATATTTCCCTCTTTCACATACAATTCTATGCTCTCATCCCAGCTGTCAACATGAAGGTTCTGCTTCACATGCAGCAGAATAGCCTTGAAATTTTTTTAAAAAAAGAATTATTTGTGCATTAAAAATGTTTAACAGCCAGTTTGCTGCCACACGCCTATGTCAGTCATTCATGGTGCATTTGACACTCTAAAAGGCCTTAACTCTCTCCCAGTTGACAAAAGTGTCCCTGCATGGTCACCATGGGATTATACTGATTTGATTATTTGCAAACCTTCAATAGAGCTACCATTGTAAACTGTCATGATACAAATCACCTGTTAATCTGTCCCCCGTTCCCACCCCCATATAGCCTGTCCCCAGTGTATCTCTTGCTTTCATATTTCAGTTTATCCATCTTTTTCAGTTTTTTTCCCCAGAAATCTCTTTCTGATCAGATATAGTGGCAACTATATAGTTTAGCCTCCTTGGTAAAAGGTATTTTTAAGCCATTGTTGGTAAAACCAGAGTATTTCTCCATGATCATTAATTATTGAGATTGTAACAGTCCATTCAACAAAGAGTAAAGGAGAGATCCCCCCCCTCGTAAAATGCCGGGGGGGCTGTTTTGTTTCATTATGCTTTGTTAACACAAATCAGGCCTTTTATGTGTGTTTTTTCTATTGCTATGCTGTTGCTGCAGAGGGCACTTAAAAGGTGCCATTTTTCAGCAGAAACATATGGAAAGACACAAAGAAAACTGTAATTAAAAATTATCAAATGTGCATACCACAGAGTTAAAAGAAAATTATTTCCTTTGTTAATGTTAAACTATACTGTACTTATATGCAAATGTTTATGTAAAAATCAGATTCTAGCTACCTTATTTAATTTTCAGTAAAAGGATTAGAACAATTATATGCTTCAGTCTTGTAAGGGCAGAGGTGGGCAGCCCCTGGCACACAGGCCAACTGCGGCACATCCAACTATGGACCACCCAAGCAACCATGGCACTGGAACACCACTGTGGCCACAAGTCCAGAAGAAGGCAACAGGCATGGCTGATACGTATCACCCCATCCCAGACCAACACAGGTTCCAGCTGTGTCCAAAGCAAATCCCACCTCCACCCCCCTCCCAACACACCATCTTTACAGGTAGATGTTTCCTTCTTCCAACACTTCAAGCATAAAGGCCCCTTCCACACATGCAAAATAATGCGTTTTCAAACCACTTTCACAACTGTTTGCAAGTGGATTTTGCCATTCTGCACAGCTTCAAAGAGCATTGAAAGCAGTTTGAAAGTGCATTATTCTGCATGTGCGGAATGAGCCAAAGATTGTATAAAGTGAAAGAGTACATACACTAGTGAAAGAGTACATACACAAAGAGACTGAATTAAGTTGTTATAGCTGCCCCCCTTAAACCAGCCTCAGACACACCTAGCCAGAAGGAGGCCAGGCTCTGGAGGATGGGGTTTGCTCCAATGGATGGGGTTTGCTCCAATGGATGAAGCTTTCTCTGTTGAAGCAAGACTTAGCAAAACCAAGTCATAGGATTCAATTCACCAAGTTTAATCCAAATTCATTATCTTCTATGAAGAGGAGTGTGTCACCACTGTACATAAATTCTTCTTAAAACACATATTAAGACATTCTTCTTAATATATACATCCTCTGTTCATAAAAGAGACTAGAGAAGCCCTTGTATGTATTCCACATTTGTAACCAGCCTACCTACAGAATTGCAGTCATCTGTGGAAATACAGCCTTCTGATATTTATAAATAGCCCCTGTTTGTAAAGTATACTTCAAGTCACAGCCTTGACCCAGCCTTTAGAATGAATGTGTTTATGATGTTCTGTTTCTCCCTGATTCAGAACCAGATGACTTTACAGGACTTACCAGAGCAATTTTATGCAGACTTCAATGGGCTTAAACTGGAGTCACTCTGAACAGGAATGCATGGATGTTCCCCTCCTTCAAACACTTGCAAAATATTACAAGTGCTGACTTTGCTTACCCCCATCTTTTCCCAAGAAGCTTAGAGCAGTTGGCAGACACCCAACAGATCAGATCTACCAGATCTTTTAGCTTCAGCAGCAGATTGCCATATGCCTCCAAGACCACTGATTTTCCATACAACAATAAGATTGGTAAATGCTTTTTTTTAGCTTATATCGATTTACCATATTTTGCCTACCTCTGAGATTCTGCATGACCAACAAAACAAAACAAAAACAAAACTGAGAACAAATAGAAAATACTAGGAATCAACAAGAACACCCAATTAAAAAGCTGTCATAAACACATCAGTAGGCCTTACTTCCAAATAAAGGTATGTGAATGTGCAACTATCAAGTCAGCAGATTCCCGTGTCTTTCTCATTTTTGCTATTGTGTGATTTATCATATTACTAATTAGATCGGTCCCAAATCTTCCTTAAGTACCACTAACCAGGCTGGAACCAAAAAAAATGCAGCATGTGTAAACCACATTCCATTAGTAGCCTGTTTTCTGACCTTAGAATCATGTCCCTACTGCAGTGGTGTTCATCATTCTGCATCTTACATCACACCAATCTCTCTGTCAAAGAATGTGGGTCCCACCTCAAATGGAACAAAAAAAACCCTCACTTTTCCCAAGAAGCCTCCACACACACACACACACAAAACTAAATGAATATGTATATATAATCTCAGAAGTTCTTTTTGGTTGAGTTCTTATTTTTTAGGAATTGTCACTGTATATCAACCTTTACAAAATATGCTGGCTGTGATTGTACTGACTGTTTTATTTATTTATTCAGAATGTATCTATTCTACCTATTCAGCCTACTTGAGGAAACTTGCAATTTTTTCTAAAATTCCATTAAAAATCCAGTCATTATAAAACCAAACCATTTGATACAAGCAGCATAAAAAAATGTAAAACAGAAATAGACCAGTGGAAAATTGATAAGATAAAACGGTTAATTAGAAGCTTGGATAAAAAGATGTGTTTTAGCCTTGCATCACAAAAGTAAAATAGGTGCCTGGCAAGCCATGAAGGGAAGGGTGTTCCAAAGGTGAGGGGCCACCACAGAAAATGTCCTGTCTCTGATTGCCACCCACATCACCTCTGAAAGTGGTAGCACAGAGAACAAGGCTTGCGGGGCAGATCTTAACTGACAGCCTGGATAGTCAGTGAAGAAACTGTCTGTCAAGCCATTTTGAGCCTTAAAGGTAAGAACTAGCAGTGTGAGTTGTTCATGGAGACAGAAAGGTAATCAGTGAACAACTTTCATCACAAGGGTGATATGATCCCTGTAAATAACCCCTAACAGTAGCCTGGCCTCCATATTTTGGATTAGTTGAAGATTCTGAACCCCCTTCAAAGGTAGCCTCACATAGGGTGCTTTAAAGTAATCTAACTTGGATGTGATCAGAGCATATATGCCAGATCAAGGATTGGCCACGGCTGACAAACCAGCTGAAGCTGATAAAAGGTACTATATGCTATGGAGGAGACCTGAGCCTCCAACCATAGGTCAACTGCCATCAGGATAAGAAGTTTCCACAGAATCAGAGCAGATTTTCCATTTACCAAAAATACCTCAGACTTGTCTGGACTGAGCTTCAATTTATTAGCCCTCATCCATCCCATTACCTTCTCCAGGCATCTGTTCATGACCTCCACAGGCCTATCTGGCTTAGCTGTTGAGGAGAAAGAGAGCTGGGTGTCATCTACATATTAGTGGCACCTCAGTCCAGATCCCCCAATGATCTCTCATAGTCATTTCATGTAGATTTTAAATAGCATGGGGGTGGGGGGATGAAATGGAACCCTGCTGAAATCTAAAGCATAAATGCTATATGGCTGAGCACCAGTTCCCTAGACAACCTTTTGGAATTAGTTGGTCAAGTATGACTGGCAATTAATGCATTTGTTGTTACAGGAATCTGGCCTTGCATTACAACTGTCACTATCAAATGCCAATAAAAAGGCTCTTTAGTGTCCTCTTTCATATACAACTCATATTCCTGCAAATGAGATTAGGACAAAGCATTTAATACACATTAATTTTAAACACGTTAAACACAGCCCAGCATCAATATCAATATCTGACATTTTATATGACCCTTCTATGCAAACAGTGCGAGTGATCGGAACATGAAAGATCATATTATAATGGAAAGGCTTTTCAAGGCATATCACTCAAAGAACGTGCTATTTCTAGTGACAGCTCCAACTTCAAAACATGGCTCCTATTCTCTAAGGCACTTCAAAACAACTTATTCATTTGTTAGGCTGATATGCTATGTGTGCTAATGATAAAGCATATAAATGTTTCTTGAGAACATTTTGCTATAAACCCACCCCTATGCCCTAAGGATTTTCAAGAAGCCTTTTTGTATTTCTACACAATCCAGAGAAGATAATACTTAAATATCCCCTATTTCTGTTCATGAAATAGTTTTAAAACGCTACAGTGGAAGAAAGCAAAACATGAGGCACTGTATCTGCACAAGCAATCTACCTCAGGAGAACTCGGGAATATTCCTAACGTTCCTGCCAGCCGGCAGACTGACTGGCTATGCTGGCTTTGCTATCACTCTCCAACTCAGTGCAAATATACAGGTGAACAATGGGGGTTAAAATCTAGCACACAGCTCCCTAATGCAAAAGCAGCAGGTGGCCTCTTGAACTTTGTTCTGGAAGATCTAACTTTAAATATTAGCTCAGGTCAAAGCCAGTGCTTGGTAGCCTTGGCCTTGGTTTAATCACCTATACAATATAAATAACAAGAGTGCATTACACAAGCATTATTTGGAAGCAAAATACATTTTTAATTAATTATGTTAAGTTTATAAGCCACTTTTCCTTTAAAATGCTCAAGGTACTTCATGAGGGGAAAAATAATCATCATTTTAAAAAAAAGCCTAAGCCAGAATCTAAAATGTCAAAGCACTAAACCCAGTTAAAACTGAGAATTCTTTGTAAGTTTGTTTATAGAACAACTTACAAAGCTTTGAAAAGTCCTGCAGGTAGACCTCTCTAGAGAGAGAATTCCATGGCACTGGGATCAAAGATGTCCTCATAAAGAATTCAGGAGAGGAAAATATATTAATTGTAATTGCAAGTCACTGGATGCAGATTTGGGGTGTGGCAAGCACCCCCCTGCCTTCTTACCCACAGACACCTATGTTGGGGTCACAAATGAGAAGGCCCTGGCATGTCCCTCTATATATTTTAACTCAACTACAGAAACCCTCATACAGGGTCTCTCATGACGGTTTTAACAAACAACTGTGGTAAGGACAAGAATATAAAACATTGTAAAAGAATTTATCATACAGAGCTAATCCAAATGCTACACATTATCTATAGTTCTATCTTTTAAAAATGTCAAATTTTAAAAATAGCCCAATCCTATGCAACTTTACCCAGAAGTAGGTCTCATCAAGTTTAGCTGGGTTTGTTCCCAAGAACATATGACTAAACTCTAAGCATATGACTCCAATTGTTACAATGCTTAATAAGAAATAAATTCTGTTAAACTCAAGGAATGTACTTCTTAGGAAGTATGCTAAGGACTGCACTGCATTGACCCTTCTATGCAAGAGACCTTTATCTTTTTCAAATAAATCTGATTCATAGAAAACAAGACAACCCTCACATAAGGTTTCTAATTAAATGTTGAATGGACCGGGTGGAGTTCCAGTAAGTCACTATAAACATCTTTGCCAAAGATCCTAGCACCAGTTTCATATTCCAGTTGTAAAATATTTATATAACTCTTTAATGGTTATTATTTTACATGCTTTCACCTATTTCTAATCCTCCTCTTCTCTGTCTCTAAACAGTGCGCTTTTCCTCATGCACAGCTTACCACAGATTTTCCCAGTGGTCAAAAATTGTGTCTAGGAAATATTTTCTGTGAAATCATTCTGCACACCTTCTCCTCTCCCCCTCCCCCCAACACCATTTTGGGATCCACTCTCTCGTATCTCTTCAGTGGCATTTATTCCATACGCTACGGCTGAAAACCTATGATTCCTGATGGCATTGCAATGCCATCTGTGATGCAGAAGAACAATCATCCCCCCTTTTTCTTTTGTGCAGGCAACTCCAGAGGGGGATTCGCCTTCCCTGGATTGGGCTGCCCAAGTCCTTTAATATATATCTAAATCTAAAACAATTACTTAAAACTGTCATAGCCATCAGACTATAGCTATTTAAATCTTTCCTTCTGCCATTGGATCACTGTTTTTTTTTTTGTGCCGCCCCTGCAGAAGGATCAGCAGACGGGGGAGGGAAGAAAAAATTGTCTTAAGGAAAAAAGAAAGGGAGAAAAGGGGAGAGGAGGAGAAGGAAGGGGAAAAGAGTGCTGAAGAGGGAGGGGGAATTGATGAAGCACCACAGTTGCCTCAACCATATCCCAGGTGCAACAGCTCCATCTTACACTGATGGAGTTCACTGAAACACAATAGAAGGCAGTAGCTCATAATTAACCACAATTTATTTTATGATCTTTATTTGTGTGATAGTTCCTCTACTGCATAGGTGTTCTTCCACACACCTTATCCGACCCCAGCCATGTCACTGCTGGGACACTTTCATTGCATTGGTCTCGGATTCAGTCAAAAAGATGTTGTTCTAGGACTCAGCTCAAGCTGAGCAATAACCTCAGTCAAGCAATTAGCAAGTGAGGAGAGGTGTCAATGGTACTTGAAGTACTGCCTGACATCCATTAGCACATACTCCATCTAAACAGGTACAATAGAGGTCCACTTCTTTTTTTCACTCTCCTGATAAAATGAATATTCATTTGCAGAAGATCTGGAATTGATACAGATTCGGTGTATTATCATTTCACCTTGACTGTTACTGGTGATTTCACCCATGATCATTCATAGCTCAAAAGAAAATTTATATCCACAATACCATTTTGAAGCTCTTAGATTTGCTTAATGGCTTCAGACAGCTACAAACAAAATGTGTTCACTTAACAGTTCCCCTGTGCTTAGTTTGCTGCTAGGTATCATTGGCAGCACATGCCAAAGCGAAAAAAGAGACACCACAAAAGACAACTCCATGAAACGGCTCAAACCTCCAAATCTTTTATTTTCAGCTTGATCAAAGTATGGGGCCTGTGAAAGCATCAGCAGGTTGCACACGACAGCTCTGTGTGGGTTGGGTTTCAGAGTTTCATGACCAGATTAAAAATCTGACTTTCCCCCATCCTCACCATTTTTATCTATACAGAAACAAGACACTCCAAAAGTGGCATGCAATATTATCTTTCTTGTGGTTAGATCCGCAACTGAACATATCTTGGAAATAAGGTGAGATTCAAGCACTGGCCCCTTCCGCACACGCAAAATAATGCGTTTTCAAACCACTTTCATAACTGTTTGAAAGTGGATTTTACTATTCCGCACAGCTTCAAAGAGCACTGAAAGCAGTTTGAAAGTGCATTATTCTGCATGTGTGGAATGAGTTACTGTGTCAAATTAACTGCCTCTCATCCCTCACAAGAAGGCTCAACAAATCCCAGGTGCCCAGGTAACATGGCTCCTAGAAATTTAATCATGGTGCCTAGTGTTTTCTCCTATCAGTATTTTTAGTGTCTATTGGAGATTTACAGAAGAAATACAAAGCTTATTTGGGTGAGGGATAAAGGTTAACCTCTTGTTGTGATGACAACCACGATTATCACATATTTATTTATACGCTGTAACACTTCTGCTATAGTTTTTTTTAAATGACTAGAATGTAAAGTTTTTAGGATTATATTGTGGTAGCAATAGTTGGAAAGTATATTAACTAAAATATACATCTCTGAAAGTTGAATAAGAAGTCTGGTCCTACATTTTTTGAAACCTGCAGACATGTGGATATGGAAGGAATAAGCCAGAGTGGAAAAAACAAGAGCAAAGTTCCACTCATTGTATTACTGTCCCAGTTATACACTAATAAGTCTAGTCTAGTTGTCACCATAGGCCTAATGAATATTATTCTTTGATCTGAATCAGAAACTGAAGCCTTTAGCCACTGCGGTACTAATAATTCTGTTCAACCCAGAAAACACAATCAACCAATCAATATGACAGCTACCATTTGCTATATGTTTCTAAGCAGGAGTTTATTATAAAAACTGCAGCCAATATTCAGAGGCATGGGCAGTTCCCTTGAACACACAAATATACCCAGCTTTTGACTGAGGGGTGACTGAAATGAATCAGTATCCTGAGATGTCAACTATGTACTGCCTTCTTTTCTGTACTGACTAATAAGGAAAAAAGCAATAAGGCAACTGAATCCAGCAAGCATGATACTTGTGTCAAGTGAATTTTAATTTTATTAGTTTCAAGAGGGTGGGGTCACACTCTTTCCTATGAACCAGCAAAGCAATGCTTCACAAAAGTGAGAGAACCTCCAGGACCAGAAATTCCAAGTCTTTAATGCTAAATCCAGGGTGCTATATGTTACATTGTATGTTGGCAACCAGGGATTAACCAAACTATGCAAGATTTTGAAGAGGTATCTATGAATCCAGTGTTTGGAGGTCTATAAGGCTATGCAAAGATGATTTCCTTTTTTTGTCTGCTAAAGTGGCTCTAGCGTCAGTCCAGAAGGGATGGGGAGAACCTCACCATAAATGGGAAAAGTCGTCTGCCTTTTTAAAAAAAACCCAAATTCCTATCTATTCTTCACGCTATCTCCAAAGATCTAAAATGAGACATGAAATTGTCTAGCTAAGAACACTGAACTGCCTCCTGATCTAGTTAATTTCACTCCTCAGTGGGTGGGTGGGGACACTTGGCAGTCATTCTGGTTAACAGACAGCATGTGTTGATTTGGATAGTTTCAAAATGCACCCATTCTTTGATGTGCTTCATTTTCATTTCAAGTAAAATATAGTTTCAGATGTGCGCCATATGTTTTATGGGGGAAAATGCCGTTCATCATAGGCATTATCTAATAAGTACCCATGACAGACACAACAAAATAAATACAAATTCTTCACGGTGAAGGACAGACAGTGGCCTGTCTCCTACCACTCCATTAGAAGCCTACCACTAGCCCATGGAGTCTCCCACAAAAAGCCTTTCTCCAACAGAAGAGCTGCTTAAACTGAAAGGAAAGCCTTTTCCCTAAGGAAGAATAGATCCCATTTCTTCTGTCATGGTACAAGACCTCTTAAGAACATAAGAAAGAGCCTGCTGGATCAGACCAGAGTCCATCTAATCCAGCACTCTGCTACTCGCAGTGGCCTACCAGGTGCCTTTGGGAGCTCACATGCAGGAGGTGAAAGCAATGGCTTTCTGCTGCTGCTACTCCCGAGCACCTGGTCTGCTAAGGCATTTGCAACCTCAGATCAAGAAGGATCAAGATTGCTAGCCAGAGATCGACTTCTCCTCCATAAATCTGTCCAAGCCCCTTTTAAAGCTATCCAGGTTAGTGGCCATCACCACCTCCTGTGGCAGCATATTCCAAACACCAATCACACACTCTTAAAAGGGATATGTGCCTGCTCTCATTGTCAAGAGAGTGTCCATTTTGAGAGCTATGAGGCTATAAAATTATTTATTTAATCGATTTATATCCTGCCCTACCCCGACAACACATTTGAAACATACTGATACCTAAAGGGTTACAACACGTTTGAAACATACTGATACCTAAAGGGTTATAACTATACCAATCATCAATAAAATAAAATATAAAATGGTGAACAACCAAACCTATAAAACTCCTCCAGCTCAGTTTGGGAACATGAACCCTTATTAAAATGTCCAGACATGACCAGGTTTAGAAGGGGCAAATCACACAAGATGGTACTGGGTTGGAATTGCATTGGTCTTTGTGGGGAGGCTAGTGATGGCATCGGGATGCATAAGAGACCTCAACCAAAGGCCTGATGGAACATCTCTGTCTTACAGGCCCTGCAGAACTGTTTAAGATCCCACAGGGCCCTGGTGTCAGCAGACAGAGAGTTCTACCAGGCCAAAGCCAGGACAGTTGAGGCCAAACATACATCCCTGGAGCCAGGGACTACCAGGAGGTTTTTGTCACCTGACCACAATGCCTTCCATGGGCAATATGGGGCAATGTGGCTTTGTGGATACAATGGTCCCAGTCCATTCAGGACCTTAAAGTTATAACCAAAACCTTGAACCTGATTCAGAATCCCACTGGCAACCAATGCAGTTGCTGAAGCACTGAGGCTATGTGCTCTCTCACTAATGCTTGGGGATGCTACAATTCAAAGGCCTGATCTCTGGCTTTTGACACTTACTGGAATACACTGAGGATACCAGATGTGCTCTGGGGCACAAACCTGAAGAAACAAACACAGAACTTGGGATAATGGACAACACTACAGCAAATATTCTCTCCAAAACAAAGACTCACTTTTTCCAAAGAATACTGAAAGAATTTGGGTGATGTGGTTTCCGGGCTGTATGTTCTAGCAGCATTCTCTCCTGACGTTTCGCCTGCGTCTGTGGCTGGCATCTTCAGAGGATCTGAAGTCAGGAGAGAATGCTGCTAGAACACGGCCATACAGCCCGGAAACCACATAGCACCCCAGTGATTCTGGCCATAAAAGCCTTTGACATAAAAGCCTACTGAAAGAAGTTTGTCAGTATAATGTAGAAGACAGTATAGTAGGTCTGGTTGTTCATGTTTATTTCATTTATACCCATGCTTTCTCCCCAGTAGGGTCACAAGAAGGCTTATAGCACTCTTCTCCCATATTCTTGACCCTGTGAGGAACGTCAGGCTGAGAGTATGACTGCTCAATGCCATCCCTCCAGCCTTCATGGCAGAGTGGGCATTCCAACGTGGGTCTCCCAGATTAGTCTGATTTTCTCACCACTGCACCACACTAGATGTAGGAGATCCAGGTTCAGAACTCAGTGGGAAGCTGGGCAAGACACAATCACTCAGCCTTCACTACCTGACAGAGTTCTGGAGGAAGAATGGATTCCATAAAAGCTACCAGGGTCACTGTACACTTAAACATTATACAGAGATGATTAACTGATAACAAAAGCAAATGCTTCTAGGTCAGCTTTCGTAGGCTTCTTTTAAACTTATCAGCCATGACATTCATTATTTCTAACTACAGACCTTTTACATAATCAGTTTTGCTCTCACACACACTCCTCATTTTACCCTGTGATAAACCTGACCCAAAAAGGTTCCTATTTTAATGAGACTCCTATGTTAGAACAACATTTTCTGTGCTCGCCCCAGGAACCGTCATTGGTGAAAAAGGCTTTTCAAGCTTCAGCCATTTATTGATCATTTGGCTGCAAAATTCAAACAGCTGTTCATTCTGTGTTGGAGCAACTCTTTTCAGAGGCAAAACAAATTTAAACAAGTATACTTATTAATCCCGTTGCAAAATTCTGTAGCTTTGCATGAGACATGACAAAATCATTATTCTTACAAAGACTGTCTCAGTTTGCTCAATCAAAAAGAATTCATAAATAGATTCTTCAACATCTCCAACTTCATCCAAGAGACCCATAGGTGGCAAAGACCCTCTCAGCAGCTATCTTAAAATGGCAGTCTCAAGTAAACTCTCGCCCTTCTAAGTCATAGCCATCAGTAGATAGATTGCACTGTTAGATTCTGAAAGCTTTGGGCTGAGCACGGAATATCAATTTTTAAAATATAGACATTAAAATTAATTGAACAAAAGAGATCTTGAAAGGGAAGGAAAGATGGCATATTAATAAAACATAGATCCAATTCTGTATATATTGGGAGGAGGAGAAACTTTGTAATGGGCAACTGCCCAGTCCTGGGGTGGAGGAGAAGATCCACTAGATGTCTTCTTCCATTCTAGTCCAAGATATGCAGTGCACCTGCCTCAACTGGCCAATGCAGACCAAGTCAGAAAATGTTAGGGTCTGGTTTTCTCTGATTAACCCAGCCACAGGTCTCCAAGCTGCAAGAGGCATACAAAACACAGGCACTCGGCAGGCAGCACACAGGCATGGTGGTAGGTGTGTCCCCATGCCATGCAGCATTATAACCTGCTGCTGGGCCTGTGGCTTTTTGTCCAAATTCCTGGCCTCACAGCACATCCATAAAACAGTCAGTCTTGAGAACAGAGAGCTGACTGATATAGATTGAGGAAAAGATACTGTATCCAGAATGGGAAGGATAATGTGGTGTAGTGGTTAGCATTGACCTAGGATATGTGGGAGACCCAGGGTGGAATCCCCACTCTGTCAGGGAAGTTCAATGGATGCCTTTGGGGCAATCAGTCTAACTCTAACCTATCTCAGTGGGGTGGTGTTGTAAGAACCAAATGGAGGAGAGAAGAATGTTGTAAAGTTGCTTTGGGTCCAAACTAGGGAGAAAATTCTCCATCAAGCAGTATGGATAGCAATTCTTCAGCTTTGTTTAGCTTAGCATTTGACACATGCTTTCACCTGAGCCCCATATTCCTACTGGCCTGTCACGTTTAGTGCTGAGACATCAGAAGGACTGAAAAAGGGAACTCTGTTCCACAGGCATCACACTCAAAAAGCAACCTACGAGTCACAAATGCTTGGATGTCTCAAGCTATTTGTCCCGTGGTAAATGATTGTCCTGTAAATCTCTGGAGGTCTCTGGCAGTAGGACTGAGTCGCTTTACTACTTATGCCACACAGCAGCAGGTAGGTTAAAGGAGCTGCTCAGCTGATCTCTTGTGCTCTGTGGCGTCAGTTCAGCAGATGGCCAGAAGATGTAACTCAGTTTTCAGGTTCAGCAGGATCAGAGCAGCTGAGAGCTCCTTCTCCCTGGTCTATTTGTCCACCCTGATTCTTCAGTCTGAAGAGTTCATTCTCCCAGTAAGCTGTGATGCAAGAGACTGCCAGCCTGAACCCAGGAAACTATCAACCAGCCTCTCAGCTGCCAACTCTGACACCTGCTCCTTGTGTCCCCGAAATTAACTTGTTGAAATGAGCTGATATTTGGGATGTTTTAAAGTTTTAAAGAAAAACCTAGCGTTCAAGGGACAGAATCCATTTTCTAAAATTCCTGATATGCTCGTTTTTCACAGTTACAGTAGGGTTTAAACACAAAACAGAATTAAAACGATCACCAGCCTGGAGTGCTCTTCTGCGGGAAAACTGTAACACATGATTTCTCTGAATGAGTCGCTAGGCTCTTAAACTTGGATTGAAATCATAGCTGGTGAGTGGCTTCAGCACAGTTTACCGTTTCTTAGTCTCGGTCCTTCATCTGTGAAGTGGCACTATTTTAGCTGGCTCCCTTGATCATTATGAAGATGAGTGAAGTGAGCGTGAGCAGGTTTTACCCTGCAAGTTGTATATAATGAAACATGATCCGCAGACAATATATCAATATGTTAAAGTACGTGAGTATGTATCTGCACACAAGTTTATAGAAGGTTCCCTTTGATATTCTGAAATTAATAAAATAGTCATTACTAACCATTCTAGATCATTGCCGTTGTTTACCAACGTATCTCAAAGAAGCAGCAATAACAAAAAATACTTTGCATTGATTTGCAAAGCCCCCACTCCCCATTTTTCAGCTGCAAAACAGTCAGACTACCTTAGGAATAAAACAAGCGAGACCCTGTTGGCAGTTCCCCAAAGGACTTCTGTCACCATGTTGCTTTAAAGGCCACCTCTGAGGAAAAGCAGTCTTCTGTTTCTGTGTCAAGAAGTCACTCACAAAATGTAACAGAAAACTCATCAGAGGGTGGCTTAATTGTGTACGCTTTTTAATTAGCCATAAATCTAGCCAGGCATTCTCGGCTTCTTCTTTCACCTGCAGACATGCGCTCTTTGGCTTCCTGCTACCAGCTGCTCGTAAAACATTAGGCAGAGCACACAGTGCATCTAGAAGTAACTACTGATCACAGATTTCTGCTGATGGAAAGCTTTTGAAATGCTGAAGGCACTGGCACAGATGCCATAGCTTTTCCACCGGTAGCTCTCTTGCTGTACATTTTAATTAACGTGCAAACTAATATTTGAGGGATATGTACAAAGTTCCACTTCAAAAACGCTTAATGGACTCCAATTTTCAAAATCATGTGCAGATGTAATGGCATTATCGAGGTGCAATTGTTAACATTACCGCATTCAGTTATAACATATTTCTTTGTGCAGGACATATTTAAAATCTCAAAAAAGGCTATAAACACTCCTTGAAATAAAAACAGCTCCCAACTTTATTAGCATAATTACCAGCCTTCCTAATTTCACTTTTTTAGAGGGATGGAAGAGAGAACCAAGTGTTAGAAATTAGCTTAGGCAAAGTACTGTCAACCAAAAGATTTTAGCAAAAAAAGGAGGGGTCGTGTTTGATGACAAACTGTAGAAATTAGATGTCCTATAAAGTGGATGTATAATTGTAATCAGGTGTCAAATGTAATCAACACAGATCAGAGAAGACAGAGAGTCATCGATGCAAACTGGATTTTATTGAGCAACAGATAACTTGCAGTTGGCTTAAAAAAACACAGTTTGCCCTGTTTATTTCCCTCTTCTTCCTATTTTTTTTGTTTGCTACTACAGTCTATTTTGTTTGTGCTTTGCCGCCCTATTCCCTCACATATTTACAACATGCCAGAACGATCCCATGCAGTACAAACTACAACATAAAATATGCTCACAACACTGGATTTCCAGAATAGGGCAACCCACTCACATTTAACAAGGTGACCATGTACAGTTGTAATCGCTGTCCGCATGGAACATTAAAGGAAGGCTCACTTTGGGTGCACTTTGAACATTTTTTTTTTGGTTAATTCAATCAATCCTCCAGTTTACTGTTGTGGGGAAATGTAAGGCATTTGCGAGTTCCTCAGCAGCCAGCAAATCCCATTAATAACCTTCGGTTATTAAGTCCATGCTGGGAAATATTAATGGAAAAGAAGACATGCCTACAGCCAGGAGTACTAATCAATGCACATTGCTAACATTATCTTCGCAGTGATATTCTCTCCCCACCCCCGGAATTCATTTCGCAGAGCAGGAGCTCTGTCAGCACTCAGGAAAGCAAGCTGACCCAGTTCTCTCCTGAACTCCAAAGACAGCTCTCCCTACAGCCAGAATGAAGCAGCCGGGATGCGATGACACAGCAAGGAAGGACGGAGAAACTCCCGGAAATGTGCCGGTTCTTCTCCCCTCGGAAACTGCCCCTTGGCAAGCCACTGAGCACATCCATGATCCTGGGGTCCCACGCATCCTCGGAAGAGCTGCCGGAGAACAGCGATCTCACCGAACCGCATCGTCAAACCAAACTTTCCAGCCAGCCGCGTTTCATTGCCCACTTTTGCTCTACAACGTGCTGGAAAAGGGGGCGGCGTGGGGCCCGGGGGGAGGCTCCATTGTCCACTATTGGAATCAGCAGAGTAGGGCTTTCCCATCAGATCACTAGCGGACACTTCTCAGTCTCCCTAAATCGCCCTAGAGCTCAAACCATCTGAACGCACACGCACTGTCCCCCCAAAAATAAAAAAAAAGTCACCCTTCCGCGTCAAAATAGGCTCTCTCATCCCTGCTGCCACCGCATGCACGGAGATGACAATCCACATTGTCTGCTGCACGGGGATTCTGTCACTTCTCACCCCCACATGGGCTCCCTCCCGCCCCCTCCCCTGATTGCCCACCCGACCTGTTCTTGACTGCCCCCTCCCTCCCTCCCGCCCCCCACCCGTTTCTTCCAGGCGGCTTCTCCTTGCCGGGGGCTGGGCGATTTCCGCCTGGGAAGGGAGCGGAGTTGGGCACCGACCTTTTTGTCTTCCTTCTGGCCGCCGCGCCTCTTCTCCGGCGTCTGGCTGCTGCTGCTGCTGCTGCTGCCGCTGTCCGCGGCTGGGTCCGCCGCCTGCCCATCCTGCCGCCGCCGCCGCTGCTGCTGCTGGCAGCCCGCAGACCCCTGCGCGCGGGGGATGGGCTCCGGGCATCGAGAAACTCCCTCCACGTCCAGCTCCATTTTCCAGCCCGCGAACCCAAAGCGGGCGGCCCCTCGGGAGTCTTTCTGACGCTCGACCCTTTGTGGTCTTATCTTATTTCGAGGCGGGGGGCGGGGGGAGAGAGAGAGAGAGAGAGAGAGAGAGAGAGGCGTTTCTCTTTAAGAGGAGACCTGGGCCGTGCGGCACCCTCGCAGGGCTTTCTCTCCGCCTCTTTCCGCGCCGATCGGGTGGCCGCGATTTCACGCGCGCGCTCTCACTCCTTCGCCGGAGCCTCCAGAGCCAGGCAGCCGGCGGGCGCCTTCCGTCGTCCCCCAGCCCAGCCCCCGACGTGCGATCCCCTCACCGCTCTGCTCCCCCGCCCCAGCCTGAAAGTGCAGCCAGCGTTGACTTTTTGTCGCGTAATCGGTGTCCCACGCTTGGATCAACCTCCCCCCCCGCCCCCCCCCCCGCCTGCCTCTCTCTCCTGAGGAGGGTGCCGCGTTTTGCAATAAAGTTGAACGGGCAGGGGATAACTGGCAACAGGGAGGCTCAGGATAACTGGCTAACGTGAAGTGATGCTGAGTAAAAGTTGAACCGCCTTTCCCTGGCTTCTTCCGGCCCTGGTCCCTGCTTGCCAGACTTCCAGCCAGCGAAGGCAAGGAAATGACTGCAAAGTACTGCTGCGTGCAAGGGATCGGGGCCAGGGGCCACCCGTTAGCTGGGGGCGGCTGGTGGAAACGGCACACCTCCCCCTCCCTTCTCCCTCAGCGAATGCCTCCTTGAGGTGAATTTCCTCTCCCCGGCGTGTGTGAGTGCGCGCGCACGCGTGTCTTTCTCTGTGCATCCGCGCGACTGGAGCTCCCTCTCCAGTTTACCAGCGCCACTCAGCGCTGCACAAGAACAACTGGAGTAAAGGGCTGGGGCTGGAAAACACACCCACGGTAATTCCCACAGCAGTTTTCAGCAAGAAAGGGAAGCCTGCACAGGCACTGAATAACCCCTGATGCAATTGTAATTCTCAAAGCAAAGTTGCCTGGGACCTGTTCGGAATGACGGTGCTGACTTCTGAAAAATGAAGTTAAAAAAATTGATCAGTAGCTCTGGCCATCCTTAACCTCTATTGCATAGCCTGAGCTTACACACTTCAGCAGACAAGCTCCGCTGGCGCCTCTTTTTAAAGTTCTGCACTGGGAAAGGGCTGTACTGAAGACTGTTTTTGTTAGGACTCTGCAAGTGTCTGTCACAACTCAGTTATAAAAGGGTTAACTGTTTGTATGCGAACAAGTTGCTGAAGTCACTGTTTATGACCTGATCTATTGATTAGCTATTAATCAGTCAGATAGCCATTGCTTACATGTTGGTGAGCACCTACATCCGAAGTTATAAAGGTAACTCTGTTTCTTTGTTTGAGCAGACACGACACAACCACCACAAGCAGAAGACAGCAGATAGGTACCAAGATGTAACCAAACATACAGTATTGTAGATGTGTAACAGGAAATAAAGGATTTCTTATTTTATCTCCATATATAAAAGCAGCTGAGAATCTGTATCTTCTACTCTATATATATACTCAACAAAGCTGCTTAATTGGAATGGGGGTTGTGCTTGCTATTGATTAGGCAAATATGGCAATTGCAGCCAATAGTATAAGATTTCGCTTTACCAAGAACATAATGGGCAAGACTGATCTGAACATGCTTAGATCAAGACTCTTATCAAGTGACTAGGCTGCATTTCTAAATATATGGTCCTAAATATAAACCTAACATTGTGTTAAGTTAAAAGAGCAGTTGAGGCTTTGAAAATTTCCTGGAAATTTCTTGCAGATGTAAATCTACAGAATTTTAAGCGTGCACTGAAAAAGTCCCAAGTTGATCAAAGGGCTCCATCTGAAGTCAGAATATTCCCTAGTTGAAGGGAATTAGTTTTTGGCCCCGTTTCTATCTGCTCATATCCAGACTCTAGGGATATTCTAAAAAGATACTCTACAGTGATGTGATATGAAGCACTTTGTCCCTTTGCACCTGAGGATCCTGTGTGACTGATGTAGTCAGGTTGCATGTATGTTAGCAGCTCAAGCAGCTGCAGCACAATGAATGCAAAGTGATATATTAATAGTGCCTTCACAAAACAGCCAACATCACCAATGAAGTTAAATTGTATTTTAAAACAGGAATAATTTGCAACATATAACGGTTAATTAAGCTGCACTCAGGCATCTCCTCCCAATTTGCTTCAATTGAACATTTACATTGGAGAACATTTAACACAGACGTTTTAACCAAATAGGGTTGCACTTACCTGTAACTCTTGTTCAATGAGTGGTCACCTCTGGGATCACAGGCCTGCCACAGAGTGTTTTTTGAAGCTCAAAACTACCAGATGGTGCTCCTCACCTTTTTCAGTGTTGTGGAGGGGGTTTCAAGAGGAACACGGGGATTCCAGTCCTAGTCACGGTAATCACACTGTCCTTGGTACCGTGATTAGGATGATGTTAAATACAAACCCGTCAAATCCAATTGGAGTAGTGGATCCATATAAGGAGATGGGGGTTGGGTTGATGACTTGGGTTCCCAATCTTGTATTTCACCTTCTGACATAGCACAGGATGAAAAGAGCAAGGGAACCGAGGCAGAAGTGTTCTTGAAATGAAGGCAACCAGAGACAGTTTGTGTGGAACTGCACCCTTGGATCAGGGGCAGGAGGGTGTGGAGAATGATTTCAATTTTGGCTATTTGGATATTTATGACAAGTCCTCTTAGAAGGCATTCAAGAAGCTGCATTCAGGGAATGTGGGCGTCAATCCCATGGTCTTTCCTGACTTTTGCATCAGACCCAGTGTTGCAGGGTTCAGTCTCGGAGACATAGGAACCAAGGAAGTTCATGCCCATTTGCCAGTAACAGAAGGCAGAGTGCCTCACAGGTTTTCTCTGTAAGCAGCACTATTCAAAGCTCTTTTCCCAGAAGGTCAGTCTTGGGGAGGAAGCTCTATCATGCCTATCTGTGAGGGGAACTGACAACAAATGGCAGCACAAGATGTCATGCTCTTCATCAAAGCACAGGAGGCATTCGTCATGGTCACTGTGGGGAATTTTGGATTCCACAGGACCTCCATTTATAAAAGAAAACACTTTTTGTGTCATGTTCTGGACACTCATCTCTATGGAGGCAAGGATTTGCGGTAGATAGCTGCTGGCAGTAACAGGCTGATGGAATGCAGCTTTCACAGAGAAACCTCTTCAGCGGCAGAGAGAAAACTGAGGGAAAGGCACTCTGGCATCGCTATATCAAACTATAAAAGACAGGGAAACAGTGTGGAGGAGGGTGCTTTGGAGCTTCAAATAACACTCCACAATAGGCCTGCCTCCACATAGAACCCATGTAGGACAGCACAGGTACCACAATAATGAACATGATTATTCAACTGGGGTAATTTGAAGCACTCTTGAAAAGCAATCGTATATTTTCCAATACCCCTGCTTAATTCATGCTTCTTATACTGGAGGTTGTTCTTACAGCTATCCAAGGAACCTACATTTTCCTTATAGCAAGTTAAATGGTACACATAGCTGCTCTTGTTCAGAGCTGTTGGTTTCTCACTGAATTTGTAATATTCTAAGCTGTTGTTTAACTCCATGCTCTAAGTACTAGCTGTTGGGTGCATGCGATTTGTCATTTTTTAAGATGTAAATTGTGCCACCGTATGCAACACCTGAAACACCAGTTGGGTGACTGATTGTGCAATTAATAGCATTTTAAAGCTAATTAAAAGTGTTGTCTTTTTTGTTGCATTATTGATTCAAACAGCAACTTTTACCACACTTGCTAGCCACTTGTTTACAAAGTTAATAAAATGATAAATTATACCTAAGTCTCCTCGTAATAGGGAACCATGAAGAATTGGTGTCATGTTGTTAGGAAATAAAATCACACCAAAGCTGTTCAAAACCTCAAGCTTGAGCAAAAATCAGACCAAGGAGTTGCCCAAATGCAGACTTGTTGCAAAGTTTGCTGGAGCTTACAGGAGTGAGAATTTATCCAAGTACACATACTTATGCCAGCACATACTTATGCCAGGAGGAAGGAGAAATCCTAAACTGACCCTGAAGAATTTAACTCCAAACTCCAATGTGCCGGATAGTCTACATGCAATCAGGTTCCATGTCATCCTGATTGTGCAATCCTAAAGAGTCTAATCTATCTCAATTGAAATGAATGGGCTGAAACTAGAATAACTCCCTTTAGATTGCACTGTAGATGATTTCAGAGAAGAACAAAAATGAGCACTCTATGATATCTAATACAAAATGTCTGAAGTCTGTGTTTGCAATGTTTACCTTATATCATCCCTTCAACTTGTACGGGCATCCTCAGTGGAACTTATGCAAGAGTGAAATAATAATACAGAGCAGTATTTTTTTTGTGATTCTAAAGTCCTTCCATGCCTGTTCTATGTAAGACACACGTGACCTGAGAAAAAGAGCTTGTTTTCCCACAACCACAGCAGTTTTTATTTTAGCCTCTTTCCCTTCTTCACGGCAGAGTTCCACATACCTGCTTTGGTAAGTTCTTTCCTATAAGATCATACCAAACCAGGTTTGGGAAAAATATAGACGGGATGTGTGGAAATATATACCTTCTCAGCCCACATTTGGCACTACTTCTCCTCACACATGTCATTACCCCTACACTGGTCGATTCCCTATGGGGAAATTCTATCTAGATCAAACCAAGTTTGTGAAGAAACTGTACCTTTTAATCGAGGTTTCAACCTCGCCACCGCAGCGAAGACATGTAGGTCTATCTTGGATCCCAGAAATGTAGCAATCCCCACTACCACGCGATCTGCTTTGTGGGTTTCTCCTGATTGGCTGGCGTGCCGTGTTGGGGCGGGACCTTTGTGGGATGGGAAATTTTTCCCTGCGACTTGCTAACCTGAGGTTCGCTCGTTTGCAAAGGATGACCGTTTAAGCATTTAGACGCTAAGCAGGTTTTCGCTTGTTTGGAAGGGTGAACGGTTAATCATTTAAGCGGTTTTTTGTTATGCTAACGCTGAGACCAACGGCGAAATTGAAACATGGAAGAGGCTGCGCACACATTGCTCATCACCCACCAGGAGCTGATTGGTTGCTAGACTTGCATCATGCTCCACAGTGGGAATTTCAAACACAGATTGGACCCCCCGTTCCTCCCCATGAAACTGGATTGAAAGAGTGCTAAGGGGAAAAATTGTACTTGCAAGCAGGTTCTGCCAGGATGCAGGATAAGGGGGAGAACGAGTGCCAGAAACAGGATGAATCCCTGTTTGTCGCTCAAGCAGTGGGGAGTTCTTGATGAAACCTGGATATTTCGCGTGAGTATCACACGATTAATTGACCATGGGGGAATCGACCACTGTTGGCAGACATTTCATTTTTTTATTCTTGGTAGCATAATAGCAATATAGCAATGGTCATCAGAAAAATAAGAAAAATCCCACCAGTGAGCGGGGGGTAGAAATGCATGTTCAGAGGTTCCACATTTGAAATAGCAGTGGAAACAAAATGGGGAATTCCTCTGTGTAGAAATATAGCCCCTTCTGCAAGCCCTGTTTCCTGAGATGCAGGTATTCTGGCTAGGACTTACACAGTGCGTAGGAGAGCTATGGTTAACTGGAAGCTTAGATAGCACCCTAGGCTGCACTGGAAACTGATGACTAGATGGAAGCAGGGTGTATGTTTTAAAATTTCATGAGTTCTATGGGGATGTTTAAAGCTTTTCCAAGATTCTTGTTGGCATAATACTGTGTCAGTACTGGGGATACAACCAGGGCTAAATCATAAACAGGAAGGAGGATCAATCAGAGAATGCAGGCAAGTCTTCATTTGCTGGCAGAAAACAATGACAAAGGAGGAGAGATGAACTTAACATGTGTTTTTTTCACGAGGAATCTTTCTACCATGTAAGTCCCCGCTGCCTATAGTCTGAAATCCATAGTAAAGAGACAGGTTTTATCACATTTTTATCCTACCTCTCCCTCTTCCATTTTATCCTCATTAACAGCCCTGAGAGGCAGTTTAGGATAAGGGACTGGGCCAGAACCTTTCCCAGTCAGCACTATAGAACAGAGGATTTTGCATCACACTGGCTCTTTAATGCATAATGTCAAGTACTAAACAGAAAACTTTTAGTATTCCAGGACAGATACCACAATTTACAGGAGCACATTCTGAAGAAAATTTGGGAGAGAGACTTTTCCCCAGCACTACTGATTGGAGCCTGCTTTTATCAGACACTTTACATAAATACGCTTCCCTGCTATGTAAGCTAACCTTTAAGAAGCAGGAATTGAGTCAAAACTCGAGATTGCATCTTTAACAGCATGCAAAACATTGGCTGTCTATACAGTTACAAACAATGATAGTCAGCTGGGTGGAAGAAATCCTTTTATGTGCCATTATCAGAGAAAAATCTGTTCGGGATGAAAGCCTTTGGTACCCACACTTGAAAAACGCAGCAGAAAAGTGGTAGCGTGTCATGTCCTCCAGATCTCTCACATAAAATAGACTCAATTGTGAATGAAATTTATTTTAACGATAGAGAGTCTGTAGAGATGTACACTGGAAAAAGATGATTGTCCAGTCTGAATTTAGGCGGGAAAATCCCTACAGAAATTACAGCAGCTCCCCCCCCCCCGCCCCCAGGCCCAATTAGCTAGTAACAATTTCTTGCAAGCAGGTACAGCTGTACACCTCTCCTAGATCACAAACTGCTTTCTCAGAAGATCCCACGGGAAGGTTATTTCAAAGCAGGCATGCCAGCCAAAGCAGCCAAGATAGAAAAATGAAAGCAAACAAGCTGAAAACATTCAGAGCAACCCCCAATTCCACCTGGAGATTTATGGCATGACTCAACACTCAGGTCTTGGCATAGCACAAGGCAGAGCAACTAAAGATTCCCCCTCCCCAGTCAGCTAAATAATACTGACCTAGGCAGGCAATGGCAAACGACCTTCATATATCTCTTGCCTTGAACACCCTATGGCATCCCCATAAGTCAACTGTGACTTGACCACCCTATGGGATCCCCATAAGTCAACAGTGACTTGACGACACTTACACAAGAGAACCAGGTTGTTTCTATATTGATCCAAGAGAATGAGACAACATCTGCCTTTTACTGAAATACATGTGCACACACATGCTTTCTCCATTCAAGGAAGTGCCATGTGAGTAAAATAGTACAAAACTGTACAAGAGGCAAAACCATGCAAAGGAAGGTCATGTCCTATGTACACTTTGTAATGGTTGCCATATTTGAACTTGCTTTAACGTAGCACTTTGGACTGTTATTTCAATTGAAACATCAAAATGGGTGTTTTGTAAAATAATGGTAATCCACATTGTATGTTGACCTAACACAAACAAAGCCAGTTCCCAGTCACCCTGCCGGGGACTGCTGAGGAGACTACTGGCAGCTGCTGGCCATCTTCCAGGAACACCAGTTTTATCCCGCACTTCCTGTAGGAAACTGAAGGAAGTGTACGTGCTGAGGTTCTCTCTTCTCAATTGGATTCCCTAACACCCCTCTAAGGAAGTGGGTTTGCTTTAACAAGCATAAGGACTCCAAGGTCACCTAATTGGTTTCACAGCATAGGAGAGTATTTGAACCCAGGTTTTCCAGTCTTAGTCGAACATGTTAACCCCTACAGCACACAAATTTCTCTCGTTGACTATCAGCTCACCATTCCACAAAAACCACTGGAAAATGTTAAATTGTATTAATGCATTCTTACTTCCAAGTCATCTTGAGGTAGGTTTTTTTTTTGCTGAAAAGCAATTAATATCTTTGCAGAGAGTAAGTGTGAGTCACAAGTTTAAACAATGTTGGCAAGACAGAGGTAACATTGGTTGGGAAAGCCAAGGTCGTAAAGGGCACTGCACTTCCCACTTTTGATGGGTTGCAGATGACACTCACTGACTCTTGGGGTTATTCTGAATCCAGCACTATTGCTAGAGAAGCATGTTAATTCAGCTGCAAAAAAAGAGAGTGTACTTTCAGCTACATTTAGCCCAGAAGACGGCCCTTTACCTTGACTCAACTGATCTAGTCGCATGGATCTGTGCTATAGTTACTTCAAGACTTAATTAATGCAATGCACTTTACATGAGTCTGCCCTTAAAGACAACTCAGAGACTTCAGTTGGTACAGAATACCACAGCCTGGTGACTACTGGGCACCAGCTGGAACATGTGTGTCACTGACACCCATCCTACAGGCACTCCACTGGTTACTGATCAATTTAAACTTCTGGTTATCAACTACAAAGTGTGTCATGCACTTGGATCCACATACCTGCAGGATTGCCTCTCCTGCGGTGCCCCTTCTCAGCAGCTTCATTCATCTGAGCAAACAGGTAAGATCAACAGCTGCCCATTGACATGCATTCTCTAAAGTTGCCAGCCTCCCAGAATTACAAAAAATTAGGAGCCAGAGTGATATAGTGCAGGACTAGGACCCAGGTTCGAATCCCCACTTGTGCCATCATGGAAACTTGCTGGGTGACACTGGGTCAGTCATACTTTCTGAGCCTACCTCACAAGGGTTCATGTGAGAATACCAAGTAGGAAAGAATAATGATGTAAGCTGCTTTGGGGAGGAAGGGAGAGCATAAATGAAGTGAAATAAAATTAAAATGACAGAGACCAGATCCCTTGGAGCAAATGGCTGGACTCTGTGGCATTACACCAGCTGGGGTGCTACCGCTCCCCAAAATTCACCCTCTCCAGATTCCATCCCCACATTTCTCCAGTATTTCCCCAACCTGGAATTGGCAAACTTAGGTGGCTTTGACCTTGCGGAAAGTCCTGCCTCAAGAAATCAGGACGCCCCCTGCATTTCTATCATTTCACAGAACGGCATTTAATAAATGGATAAGAATCAATATGTTGTAGTGGTAAGAGCACCGGACTATGATCAGGGATCCAATCCCCACTCTGCCAGGGAAACTTGCTGGGCGAACTTGGACCAATCAAGCACTCTCAGCCTATCCTATCTCACAAGGTTATTATGAGGATAAAATCAAGGACAGCCACTTGGGGAGAAAGATGGACCACAAATGACGCTAGAAACAAACTCTAGTATAGTGGAACACTCAAGAGATCACTTTTACTTTTATAGTCTATTGCAATATTGACTGTATTGCTTCACCTTCCTTTTATTGTATTGGTTCACTACCTTTGCAAACCGTTTTCTGCGTTATGGCAGTGTCATGTCTTAGACATTTTTTTGTTTTTTGCATTCTGGTTTTTCTTATCGCTCTTTCAGTCCTACTGCACTGTTTATTGGAGGCGCGGTCCGATTAAATTCAGTAATCTGCCTTGAGTCTCTGCAAAAAAAAGACAGCCTATAAATGAAGTGAACATATAAATAAACGTTATTTGTCCATGTTGCCTATTAACCATTTCTCTGCTATTAACTTTTACTGCTGAAATTTAGCTCATCATGGGACTATTTTTACCTGTCTTACAGAGCAAAGCCTTACCTTACTAGGATATTTATTATTATTTACAATTTCTGCTATTTTCTGGGGGGAAAAACAATTGCCCAAAGCAATTTATAAATCATGTCCAATAAATGTAGAGCAGTTATGTCCATGTTCTACCTGAGGCTTCTACCAAGAAATTCAAGGCAGCAAAAGCTATTTAATCTTCAATTTCTGGAGGCATATTAGACTGAATCTTCCTTCCAATCTCCAGTGACCCTCTGGGGTTATTTATGCAGAGCACCACACTGGTTCTCCTTTTCCAGAGCACAGCTCCTTCCCCTCACCCCAAGTTGCACTGCTCATGTCTTGAGGAAAGATTGCTTTTAAAGACTGCCTACTCAGCTAACTTTGCTGCTAATTAGCACATGCTGTAGCACTTCTTGTTGTAGCAAAAAGAAAAAGGGGGAAAAACTCTCTTCCGTGCCACTTGATTCTGCTTACACCGACCCATGCTCAACACAGAATTAACTATCATTGTATTCAATAAGGCTTACTTCTCAGTAAGTGTGTAGAGGACTTCAGCAAGGCTTTAGGAAAGCAGATCAAAGGGATTCATCAAAGTGAGCAGGGGGAAAGGCCTGAACTGACACCAAGTTGAAGGTGAGAACTGAAAAGTGCTCATATTCCAGAGCCAGCGTGGTATCGTGGTTAAGAGCAGGGGCGGATCTAGGCAAACTGGAGCCCGGGGACAAAATCTGAGTTTGGTGCCCCCCACCCCCACCCCAGGTATGGACGACCACCCTCCCCCACAATGACCAAACAATGATTTTTTGCACCAGCTCACAAAACACCTCCCACCACCAGCAAAACATACATGGCTTTATCCCCACCAATTCTCTTTCCTAATTGTGTCCTCACACCAACCCTGTGAGGTAGGCTGCTAGCCTGAGAAACAGCTCCATGCCAGTGCAAGTGGGAATTAACTTTTAAGCATGTAAATCTCTCACAAGTCACCCCAAGGTTTACCAAGCAAACATCAGGATCATCTCTCACAAATCATCTCCTACCCCCAGCAAAACATACATGGCTCCCTCCCCACCACTTTCCTAATTGTGTCCTCACACCAACCCTGGTAGGAGGTAGTGGCTGCTAGGCCTGAGAAACAGCTCTCAAGCCACAGTGCAAGGGGAATTAGCACTTTTAAGCATGTAGAAATCTCTCCACAAGTCACTGCTTCCCCCATCCTGAGAAGGTTTACCAAGCTAAACATCAGCATCATCTCTCACGAAATCACCTCCTACCCCCCAGCAAAACATACATGTGGCTTCCCATGTGTGTCCCTCACACCAACCACTGTGAGGGGTAGGCTGCTAGCCTGAGAAACAGCTCCAAGCCAGTGAAAGTGGGAATTAACTTTTAAGCATGTAAATCTCTCACAAGTCACCCCCCATCTGAAGGTTTACCAAGCAAACGTCAGCATCATCTTCAGTGCTGCTGCTGCTTCTGGGCTCCCTGCTCAGCTTGCCTTTTCCTGTGCCTGCCGGCGCCCAGCTGCCAGGGAGAAGGCTTCTGAGAAATGCCACACTTAATTTAAGGCGAATAAGGCATGCTGGGTTAGGGAGGCGGAGCTCCCCAGTCCTGCTCCTGGGAGCCCAGTGGGACTTCTCCCCCGCCCCCTGGACACTCCAGGCCACCGTACAGAGTGGGCGGGGCTACAACAGGCACTGGGAGCAGTCGGCTGCTTCAGTCCCTGCTTTCTAGGGCTTGCTCAATCCCTCGCTGTGTAGGAGGATGTTTTGGCGCCCCCCACGTGACCTCAATCGATGCGCTCGGGGACAAGGGGTACCCCATGTCCCTAGGCAGGAACGCCAGTGGTTAAGAGTGGTGGACTCTTGTCCCATGAACTGGATTTGTTTTCCCACTCCTATGTATGAGGCCTGTTAGGTGACCTTGGGCTGCTCACAGTTCTCTCTGAACTCTCTCAGCCCCACCAACCTCACAAAGGTCGATTCCCCATGAGGAAATTCTATCTAGATCAAACCAAGTTCGTAAAGAAACCACACCTTTTAATCAGGGTTTCAACCTCCCCACCGCAGCATGTATTCAGCGAAGACATGTAGGCCTGTCTCTGATTCCAGAAATGTAGCAGTCCCCACCACCATGCAATCTCCTTTGCGGGTCTCTCCTGATTGGCTGGTGTGACATGTTGGGGCGGGACATTTAAGCAGGGTTTCACTCATTTGGAAGGGTGGACGGTTAATCGTGTAAGCGATTTTTTGTTATGCTAGCTGAAACCCTGAAGAGGCTGTGCACGCACCGTTCAGTGCCTGCCAAGAGCTGATTGGTTGCTAGACTTGCATCATGCTCCATGGCAGGGAGAAACACAGATTGGACCCCATTCCTCCCCATGAAACTAGATCAAAAGCGTGCTAAGAAGAAAAGTTGTACATGCAAGCAGGTTCTGCCAGGACGCAGGATAAGGGGGAGAACGCGTGCCAGAAACGGGATGAATCCCTGTTCGTCACTCAAGCAGTGGGGAGTTCTTCCTGAAACTTGGTTATTTCACGTGAGTATCACATGATTAACTGACCGTGGGGAATCGACCAAAGTGTTTGTTGTGGGGAGAGGAAGGGAAGGAGTTTGAAGGCCACCTTGAGTCTCCTTACAGGAAAGAAAGGTAGGGTATAAATCTAAACGATGATGATGATGATGATGATGATGATGATGATGATGATGATGATGATGATGATGATGATGATGATGATGATGATAGCCACTAGAAGCAACTTTTAAGAAAAGGGCCAAAGTGGCATAGTGGTTAAGAGCAGGTGCACTCTAATCTGGAGGAACCAGGTTTGATTCCCTGCTCTGCCGCCTGAGCTGTGGAGGCTTATCTGGGGAATTCAGATTAGCCTGTACACTCCAACACATGCCAGCTGGGTGACCTTGTGACCTAGTCACAGTTCTTCTGAGCTCTCTCAGCCCCACCTACCTCACAGGGCGTTTGTTGTGAGGGGCGGGAAGCGTAAGGAGTTTGTAAGCCCCTTTGAGTCTCCTATAGGAGAGAAAAAGGGGATATAAATCCAAATCTTCTTCTTCTCCTCCTTCTCCTTCTCCTTCTCCTCCTCCTCCTCCTCCTCCTCCTCCTCCTCCTCCTTCTAAGTAGAGTGCACCCACTTGCCCTATCACTGCATTATAACGTGGTAGGGCAGACTAGGGGCTTTCAAGAGCCTTGAGAGCTACCAGTCACAAAATGGCAACTTAGTGGGGGAAGCAAATCACAGTGCACTTAGTGGGGAAGCAAATCAGTACACTGATTATAGCATTTCAGAGCCATTCTGCAATGCTTGGATAGGGAAAAGTTTTCTTCTGCTTTTCTCCCTAAGCAAAATTTCACCCGAAACCATAACTTGCCCTGCAGGGGAAATACTCAGTTACCTCTAAGTTTTCCCTAAATGATGTGAACAGCAGCTTTGATACAGGGAGAAATATTCAACAGAATATTTTGCATCCAGAGCAAGGGTGTGTGTGCATCAATGAAGAGGAGGAGGAGGAGGAGGAGGAGGAGGAGACACAAATGGCTGCTGGTGTTGTTTTCCCATCCAGAGCAAAGGTGCATATGTATGTGCCTTCTCTTTTGCTTAAAAGAGAAAGAAGAGACAAGCTGCATAATGTGACAACAGCATAATATCTAAGGATGTCTATGTGCAGCCCAGGCAAAGCAAACTGTGAGCTGTAGGAGAATCCTAAATGGAGCTGCATGCCCTAAGTCTACTGAAGTTACCAAACTTGAAAGAATTATACCTCTGCTTAAGGCCGTACTGCAAGTCCCTAGCACAGGTGCTTTTCTGTGGTAGTACTTCAGCTTTGGATACAGTTTGTTTCATCCAACAGGTGCTGACATTATTGCTTTTTAGCAGCAATCCAAGACAAGCATCTGATAGTGCCTGATTAGTTTATAACTTGACTTAGTTAACAGACTTCTTACAAAACAGCCTTGCCAAAAAAATAACCAATTCAGTAGCAAAAGGTCACTTCAGGCCCTTTGCCAGCTAACCTATCCTTTTGTGGGAAGGTATATACAGCAGCCAAATTCATATGACACTTTCCCTTTACCGGGTGGAAGGACAGTCACGCACAATGCTAATTGGGACCTAACACGACAGGCGGTGTTTGATGTGTATTACAATTTTGTATGATTGTAGAAATGATGCAAAATATGACTGCAGAATCCAGTCTTCTGAGACTCAGGTTTCTAAAACTCAGGCAGGGGAATAGGTTTTAAGTGATAGCAGTGGGACACCAGTGCTGTGCATAATACTTTCTTCTCAACGTAATTTTGCACTCAGCATCAGCCAACTGCAGAATCAATCACTGAAAGAATGAGAAACTATAGAAATTTGATTAATTTGAGCGGTTTATGCAAGTTTCAAAATTTAGAGGGTTTTTTGACAACAAATTTGGGGAACCGATTAGTCAAGAGAACACATTTCTCTTTGTGGAAAGCCTCCACCACACAATGAACTTAAAGCCCTAGGGAGAAAGGAAAGCCCCATGGCTGATTTCCTCTCTGTTCAAAAGGATCTGCAGATCTGGTAAGTATCCGAACAAGTGAAGAGAAACGACCTTTTCAGTCTGTGAATCTGGGATTTTTATTCAATAGGTCATATATGCCTATTTTTGGTCTTTCTCTTGACTGGTACAATTCATCCTCAATATGATACTGAAATACCTTTGTCTGAAGGCTGGCAGAGAGGAAATCATACTTTAAAAAAAACCCCAAAGGAAATGGAGAATGAGATCATGGGAACACTATTCACTTATCAGTGTATATGAGCTGGGAGTCCCCATTACAGATGAATTACACTTCTACACTCATAACCAAGGTTACCTATGTATCCTCAGCTTTCCAGTTCACATCACTTCACAAAATCTACCACTGACAACCAGCATTTGAATAATTTTGACCTTTTATTACCCTCAAACAATTTAAATCAAAGGCTTCCTCATATTGACTCTAGCTCCTTGGAGCCTTTGTAAACACCTAAGGTGTCAACTTGCATTTCAGGCTCTTTCACACTCTGGGATGTGTATTGCAAGCAGAAGTGCTTCTCCATGCTCCTGCTGACCTTATTGATAATTCTCTCTGTACTATACGTTTCAAAGTGGATGGTATCTGGCCTACATTCAGTCATTTCCCCATCCATCGATCTACCCTCTTCGAAGGGGCTTTTGCAAGCCCCCAGTCTAGAGCTTACTGTCATGCTCAACCTTTCAGGCATACAGGCCTTCTGAGATTTGCCTTTGAGGTATGCGGTTGTCTGCATTTACAGAATGCTAACCTGACAGAAGTATGCTGCAGAACAACATAACTGTAATGGAGACAAACCACAGCCATTCTTTTCAAAACTCTCACCGGGAGAGAAGACCAAGGATCCCTTTTGATGTTAACAAGTATCAGTGGGTTTAATGCATGTACAAATTGTGTATTTGTTTTGAACACCCCGTGAAGTCCCAGCTAATTTTTTTCACCAGTGCTATTTAAAGCATTTGTCTTTTGAACTGTGCTACCATTTCAGACTTTCTTGGCTGAAATAAATCAAGGCTGATCCTATCATAAAACGGCACAGGCAGCTTACCTGAAACACCATTTGTGGCACCATTAAATGGCACAAATATTATATTTTATTACTAAATATGGGATTTTCCGCTTTAGTCATCAAAATGTCTTGGGGCCATGCCTGTGCACAGAATATCTTGTCTCAATGGTTTATCACTAAACTGGGTAGATACAGCTGCATTTCCCCACTTTGCTACCCAAAAGAGTTCATAACATACTTTAAAAAAAATATGTACAATAAAAACAGTGTGTATAAAGTTCCATCAAGTCACAGCTGACTGATGGTGAACCCTGCAAGGAGCTTTCAAACCAAGTGAGGAGCAAATGTGGTTTGCCATTTTGCCTTCCTCTGCAGCGTCTCCCAAAGTGGTCTCCCTTCCAAGCCCTGATCTTGCTTAGCTTTGGAGACAAAATCGGGCTATACAATGCCACCTTGCCTCCCTATAAAAATAGTAATGTTCAGCTTTAAAAAGGCTATAAAACTATTAGAAGTCTGTTAATGTAGAGCTATAAACTAATCGGGCAATATTGGATGCTTGTCTTGGATTGCTGCTAAAAAGCAGGCTGTATCCAAAGCTGAAGTACTACCACAGAAAAGCACCTGAGCTATTGACCTCTAAAGCTAGTGTGCATTGCAGTGCTCTTGCACTGCAAAGTTTACTGCATGAAGCACCAATCATGGTCTGCTCCAACATCACATATTGTTCTGGCATTTTTGTCTCTGCGCTTGTTCCCGCACTGTGCTTTCAAGCTCTGCCCCAAGTCCATCTCTAATTGCTGGTTATCCAACCAGTAAGCATGAATACATCTCCTACGGAAGTACGTTTTTCTTTTTAAAATTATTTTTGAGCCACAATGCAAAAAGTTTTCTGTTTTCATCAGCAGTCACCTGATGTTCAAACAGTTGCAAAACACCAACTTAAGCAGTCACCTGATGTCCATACACTTACCTCTGAAGGATGGCAGTATCCAGGGCGAAACCTCGTGATCTTGACATATATGTGTTATTGCAACAGGCAATGCTTCAGACTTTCCAGTTCCTGACCAGTTAGGGCTTCACAGGACAGCACTGGCACTTTGAATTTTATATGAAAACTTACCATGGAGTATTATGCAGAACAGCAACAGCCCTGCCATATGAATTCTCACCAGGATGCTGTAGTCGACCCACGCGGTCAGCGTAAGAACGAGACGAGACGCGGAGATAACATCTGGTGGAGATCGCCAGCAGCGGGAGACCGGAGGTCCGTGTTCCTAGCGAATCTCCCGTCTGCCGGTTCCTGGCACCTTTTATTGTTACTCTATCGGGGGCGTGTAGGAGGGAGAACTGGGGGGAGTTCCGGGAGAGCGGGAGGTCGGGAGATCATCATGTGATGCATGATCTCATCTGGCTACGTGCGGAGAGGAGCGTACGCGTCTGAGCCTAATCCTCACCTGGGGGCAAGACCATTGTCCCTGCGCCCGGTGATTGAGCCAGACAGTTCATGACCTGTGACTCATGGGGGGATGAGGAGTGGGGGTGCGATGCGACCGGCAAGGCCGCAGGTCCGCTGGCGTCCCAACGTTCCACTGCGGCACTGCTGGGTCGGCAGTGCACTACTACAGATGCAGAGCGATGGAAGCCTTGCCTGGGTTTGTAGACTCAGTTCTTTTACTCAGCGAATCCTATGAAGCTTCTGTTTGCTGATGCCCTTGGTCCTATGGGGGGAAGATCATGAGCATCTTCATGTTGCAGATGAAGCAAAGTCACTGACAGGGCACAAAGGTAGCCCTGGGAGAAGAGGAGATGGTTTCACTGGGTTGTCCCATGTTGTATTCTTCCTCTTTAACGCAACAAGTATATTCTGTCTCAGGATGGTATGGTTTGTTACACTGGTGCTTCCTGAGACCCTAACACACTGGTGATTTGCATGCATGTGCACATCATTTAGCACATCATTATCCAATGACTAATCATCACTTGATGGTTTTCAGCTGAACAAATCAATGCTGAAACTACTGTCTGGTGATAGCAAGAACTCTACAGGTGTTTTTTGATCAACAGCCCTCCACATCATTGCCTAATGTTCCAAGGCCAGTTCATACACATGGCTTTTTGTGTACAATGTGCACATGGAGCACAGAAGAATGCATTCAGTCCTACCACAAAAGCAACTCAGAGTTTATGCACATTAATTGATCCTTTCCACACAATTCTCCTTAAACGTTTGTACAATATTTTAAATCCCCGCTTTTGTTCACATTCGCTCCATTGAAACAATTCCTGGCTGCCATTTTGTGATCCCCCCCCTTTTTTTTTAGTTCTGTGCTTCAATGCTTCACAGCCTCATGATAGATTCTATACTCCTCATATACTTGATGCTTCAAAGATTCCCCCCTCCCAATAAAAGAACAAACAGCTAATTGTTGCAAATAAACAGGAGGGGGGGTGGAGCTGAGCGTGCTTAAAAGATAATGCTGAGGAGAACATTCAGGAAAGCAGAAAAGTGTGGGAAATATAGTCAGTAGATCACGCAGCAACTGAAGACGTTTTCAAAGCGTTTCAGCTAGAGAATCGCTTTAAAGGGGGATTCATTTAAAATGTTTTGAGTCTGGAAATAAAACGTTTGGGGGTAGAAATGATGCAGAACTTCATGGAGGAAACGTTTTATTTGTTGCCTCAAAACATTTTAAATGAATTGTGTGGAAAAGCCCAGTCTTAGACAAGTAAGAGGCACAAGACCTGTATAAAAGAGTTAGCCATATTTTGTAAATAGGGTGTACTTGCGTAGACACATATAGACTTCATTTCACACAGAAGGATCTCTTTGTGAAAGGGAAAGCATGTGGACCTTTCAACATCTCATATCCATGAGGCTCACATAATTCACACTTGGGGCCAGGTGTGGTGACTTCAGGCTGATTGGTCTGTTTTACATACTGGTACATGCATGCTCTAAAGGACAGAGACTTGCAATGGGGAGAATTCTTACAACCAAAAGTGTTTACAGCTACTCCTGGTACAATGAGTTTTAGCTCTTTCAGCTCTCTTCAAAGCGTCACTGCGGCACCTGCCTGATTTTCAACAAGAAGTGTCAGAAGCTCTTTCAGCAGTGAACTATGCGCAAGTTTCAATCCATTCCCTCAGCAATTCTACCATCTGCTCCAAATACTGCCCACATCACATGTCTCTGCCAAGAGCACTTTAATTAATACAGGAACCTTTATACTGCATAAGATGGCAATATAAACGGTATGTGCACAGAGAAAAGGTGAGGAAGAAAAATACAAGGTGTGGAACACAATCATAACAGCTGTGCATGCTCAGCCTCCCTTTCGGCCTCAGTGCACCATATGTAAAATAAAAACCACAACGCTGCACTCTACAGCTGAATCGTCAGCATGAATGAGAAGACCAGAAGATACTTCACTTCAGTGTGACCAAAATTATCTGATTTTTGAAAATGTGCAAAAAAAAAAAACCAGACTGGCCTGTGTCACAATGTGAATGTGAATTATCTCTCAAGCTCTGCACCCTATATGATTGCACCATGGATTTGTTTACAGTTTTAAAACAAGCAGTATTTCAAAAGGTTTTATGGCTGCAGAGCTGGCAACTCTCAGAATGGTGGCTGGCCGGGTAGCTGTTCTTAGCTCACAATTGACTGGTTGACTTGGGTTATGTGCACCCCTGGGTCATCTCAGGCTGGTTGGCATCATCGGACGACATCCACATTTCGAATGTGCAGCTTCTGCACCTGTGCAGTCATTGCTGAGTAGCATTCATCTTGTTGGTGCATGGTTAGAAATTACTGGCTCGAACTTCAGTTCTCAAGTAGCAGCATGAGAATGTGCAAAGTATTTGCAATCCAATTTTAAGACAAACGCTCTACAATTTGCGTCAGCCAGGCAGAACAGATAAGGCTGAAATTCTAGAGAGGCAAACAAGCAAATTCCCCACTACCACCTCCACACTGACTGGATCAAGACAAGGCAAGGAAAGCCTCCACCTGTAAGCTTTTTTTTTTCTTTTGAGAGGATGGCAGCGTATGGATGGAGAGAGTTGCAGGAACACCATGTAGCGGTAGAATGCCGAAGTAAGGTCTCGGCTCAAACCTCCACTCTTCCACAGAAGCTTGCTAAGTGACCTTGGGCCAGTCACACACGCAGCTTAACCTACCTGATAGCATTGTTGTGAGGATGAAATGGAGGAGATAATGAGACAGTTTGGCCCTGGCCTGGAAGACCCAGGCTAGCCTGATTTCATCAGATCTCAGAAGCTAAGCAGGGTCAGCACTTGAATAGGATACCACCAAGAAGTCCAGGGTTACTAAACAGAGGCAGGCAACCACAAACCACCTGACTTTGCCTCTTGCCTTGAAACCTCTTCAGGGTTGCCAGATGTCAGCTGCAACTTGATGGCTCTTTCCACAACCACCGAGCCAGTGTGGGTCCCCAGTGGGGAAAAGAGGACAAGAAGGACCTTCCCAGATGAAGTAACCTGAAGCAAGAATCCTGATACAGCATTAGCCCCATTCATGTAGTGGCCTGAGGATGGAGATGGCCATGCATAGCAACAGACACATCCAGCCAATTCAACCCACATGGCAATCATAATGTGAGGAAAGAAGCATATCTATTGCTTTGGCCATAATAGCTCTCAGCCTAGCATATCTCATAGTGTTGTTGTGAGGATAAACTGAGGTGAAGAAAACCTACAGGAGAATGACAAAGTATAAATAAATTAAAATTAAAAATTTGTTGTACAACTTTGGATGTTCACAAAAAAAGCAAACTTTTTGTCAAGGGTTACAGGGTGTCTCTTGCAATTTGTGCAGACTGCATATTTACACATCACTGCAGTAATTAAAGATTAAATATCCGTCCTCCAAACTGTGATGATAATCCTACTAATCTGGACTCAGACTCCATTTTGTTTGGCTTTCGTTTTCCACTAGTGGCCAGCCCAGTATCTCAGGAAGTTTACAAACATCGCGCTCTCTCCTGCTCCAGATCCATCTATGAACTCTTTGGGATGGCTTGAATCTTTCACATTTTTGTAGACGCCTGGGTGTGCCTGCTAAAATGCAGTGTAGAGGCTAGTGTCAGGCTAAGATCTAGAAAACAAAAGTTAAAATGTATTGTCGAAGGCTTTCAGGAGAGAATGCTGCTAGAACACGGCCATACAGCCCGGAAACCATACAGCACCCAAAAGTTAAAATCCTGCATAGGCCTTATGCTTGGTTGAGGATCCAGGAAAAATCAGCATGTCTCAGTCTAGCCTACCACACAGGGGGTTTATGAATATAAAATAGAGGAAGGGCAAGGTGAAAACGTAACAAATGAATACATGTCACTCTATTTTCCAGCCTAGGATATAGATGTTTATTTAAAACTGCCAGAAACTGGAGCGAGAGCTTTGACTTGCAAAAATGAATGATTTATCTAATACACAGTGAAATGCCTATATGAACATATTTCTACTTTGAATATTTTTCATTAAACATATTGCTCATTCAGAGTATTACTTTGCAATATGTATTCATTTTCTTTTCCCTTCCAGATTTTTCGCCGTTACTCTTATTGCTATTTCTCCTGAAAGGAAAATACATGCATGGCAGAGAGGGAAATGTATGGATCGAACAGGTTTACAGGTCATAAATCACTCTCATGCTTTATGCCAGGACAAATCAGGACAGGTACCAAATCTCCTCCTCTAACTGGATCATGTAATGTCCCAATACTGAATAAACTCTTCTTTAAAACAAACAAACAGTATAAAGTTATGCCAATAGCTTGGTTCTTATGGTGGCTTTAAAAAGGGATTAGACAGATTCTTAGAGGCGAGGTCCATCAATGGGTACTAGCCATGGTGCATGAAATAGCATTAACCGACTCAACGGGGGCAGCCATTGTGGCTGTGGTGAGCAGAATAGGCAAAGGGTGGTTGCATGTAAGGTGCAATGCTTGGCAAGAGGCTTGCAAAGAACTGCATTGATTGGCTCCGAGCCGTAAAGGCGGGAGGGGCAAGAGTATATAAGGCACCACACCCTGAGCTCGGCCTTCTTGGCTGCCGAGACTCAGGAGCGGTGTGACCTGCCCACCCTCCCTATTTATCATTGCAATTGTTTTGTTATGTATGTTATGCTTTGCTATATATTTACGTCGCAGCCCGGCGGGTTGACAACGGGAGTCGCAACATCTGGGGGAGAAGCCGAGCCAGGCAGCTGGTCTTCTCCATGCTTGTGCCCTGCAAAGGGCTGGGGGGTGTGGCGGGCCGGTAGGCAAGCCGGTAGGCTTAGTCGGTGCCTGACACCCCAGCAGGTGGGGTTGGGTCAGGCTGGTAGGCGGCCGGTAGGCTTAGCCGGTGCCCAACACCCCAGCAAAAGAGGGGAGTACGGCTGGCCGGTAGGCAAGCCGGTAGGCTTAGCTGGTGCCCGCTTCCCCCAGCAGCAGGAAAGGTTGAATCTTGGGGTTCGCCCCTGGAGCTCCCAGCTTCCTGCAGGTGACCCCAATAGGGATTGGGGAATGCTTGATGTTGCGACCCGTTTGTTGCCCAGCTTCTGTGTACGTAGTTATTGTTAATAATTAATAAATTGGGCTGCGGCCCAATCCATTTCCAAGCCTGTCATTGTTGTGTGATGTTTGCCAGAGAAGGGTCTCACCATCTGCATGCAAAGGAATCTTCCCACTCTGAGCCAGTAAACCTTTGATTGCTAGAAATAGGAGACAACACTGAGGAAGGCCTTAGCTTCGGTCAGAGGCATATCGGGGGAGAAATGGCGCCTGGGGAAAACACTTTCTCCGGGGGCCCGTCCTGCTTTGGGGCGTGGCTTGGGGGTGCTGAGCCCTGCCCCCTGCCTCCCTACAGAGATGGCAGGAGACAGCCTGCAGGGGGCAGGGCTTGACGGTGTGCGGCTGAGGCGCATGCTGTTTTGTCACATGGGAAGGCTCCCCATGTCCCTATAGGCCATACACCTCTGGCTTCTGTGCACTGTTTGCTGGCACTCCAGGATAACTGGTTGGCCACTGTGTGAAACAGGATGCTGCACTAGATGGCCTGATCCAGCAGGGTTTTTTGTTCTCAGTGTTTCTAGAATCACAGGACTGCATATTAACCAGACAGCAATGCTATAGATGTAAATTCCTGCAACTCAGCTTTGTTTTTTTTTAATGGAAAAAGTTTGTAGCCCTCGGTTACAGACAGAAAAAGATTATAGTATGCAGGCAGTCTTTGTAAAACATAAGAAACAAAAAAAAATCTTTCCTCTTACCCCAAGGCTTGCTCACTGAGGTTAATTAGTACAACTCAGCACTGAAGCCCCATAAACAGCTTTAGGAGCTAAAGTGCAAAATGTCAGCTAAGTGAAAAGCAATGACTGACAACAATTGTTCCCTTGATCTCCGGATTATTATCTTATTAAAATAACACAACCACATCAGTGATTATCTCTTAAAGCATTGTCTTAAAGCATTTCAGAAATTCTTTATAATGCCTGGGAAACTCACAGAAGTAATGCCAAAGGATCATGTGGTCTAGGAAACAGATCTGTTGCCTAATAAAGTCAGTCATTTTAGCCCTGGAGTGTCAGACCCAATCCACATGGGCCTCCAGTTCAGCTTGTGGAAGGATAGGATCTGATGACAGGTAAGTCCCTTTACAAAAAAAATGCTGAAGGAGATAATTTCCCACTAGTTAGTGCAGCATTTTCAATGTTGGCCACAGGCGTAATATTCCCACATGTAAATGGCAATTGATTGCTTTGGTGAAAAGGGTTATCCATGCACAATATGCTCATGGCTGAAAGCGGGTGGATAATTTCCCTAGCTAAAAACTGTCTACATGTGTTAAAACAGTTAAAACTCACTAGACAGATTGTGGAGAGCCCCATTCTCAGTAACCAGCCACCAAAAGAGCCCATGTGCTCTACCCCACCAAGCACTCACAAAATATTAGAAAAGTATTCACATTAAATATGTAATTACAATGTCTTGTCCCTCCAAACCACTGTGGAATCTTGGCAAACCCGTATGGATCTAGTTCAGGGGTCCCCAAAGTGGTGCCTGCACTTGCCACTGCACCCATGTTTTTAGGAGGTAGGTTGGGCCAAATAGAGCTTTTCACAGCAAGGCTTCTGATTGGCTGTGAAGATTTAAAACAATGCTTTGCCAGCAACTGCCAGTAAGGTTGGTGATTCGGTGAACCCAAATCACAGAGAACCCCCTCCCCCCCCCCAGCCATATTTGCTTTTTCTGGGTTTTTCATTTAACAATCAAAAAACAGGTTTTTTCGGAGAAGCTGAATACACTGGTCCTGAAATGTTATTCCAAATGTTATTTGGCTTTCTTGGCTTTTAAAATCTCCCCTTCTTCATTTCCCTGGCCATGTGGGAAAGGGAAAGGGAGAGAGAGAGACCTCCAATCTGCATTGGGCAGACTCAGCTCTTCCCCGCCAACAGCTCACAAAAGCCTCACAGCCAATATCCAAATCTTTATTTTTAGAACCCTCAGTCAGGGCCATCAAGGACCAAATTACATGAAACAATTGGGCCAAGCGAGAGCCTGCGGAGGCGATTACGTAAGTGAGGTAATCCCTCTTTGTCCAGCTCATAGGCTTTCATAAACGTCCTAAAAGCTGTTCTTGCGGCTTCATCGCAAGTCCTCCTCCACACCCACTCTAGCCGTGTTAGCTCCCATTCCATCTGGCGAAGCTCTTCAATATACCAAAGGGCTTGCCTTGTGTGGGGGTGAAGAAGACACTGGGGGGGCAATTTCCTCAATAGTATCAGATAGCCTGGCATTCCAATCGGCTACCCGCTCATTGAAGTCGCCAGTGGGCTTAGGATCCTGCAGGGCATTCCAAAATCCAATGGGATCCATGAGTCTCCTTGGGCGGGCCCAAATCGGCTCATCACCTAGACCACAGGTGTCAAACTCATGGCCCTCCAGATGTTATGGACTACAGTTCCCATCATCCCCTGCCGGCATGATGCTGGCAGGGATGATGGGAATTGTAGTCCATAACATCTGGAGGGCCATGAGTTTGACACCTATGACCTAGACAGAGGTGCGCGGACATGTCCTTCCAAGTTGAGCTGTGGCAATCATTTTGTGGCTAGTTCTCCCTCCTGCATCAGCCATTTTGTGGGAGCCAATTTGTTGCTGCACCCATCACGCCATGTCAAAATTCCAAATGTGCCTGCAGGCTCAAAAAAGTTGGGGAACCCAATTTAGATTGAGGAGAGAGGCTTCCTTCTCTGTATTCCCACTCCCTCCTCAACATGAGGCACAACAGATCATGTAACTCAGCATGGTTACTATTATGCCCAGAAGGAGGACTGACAGGCCGTGGAGAAAAGGGAGGAAAGCCATCCTCACCACCACTTGTAGCCAGCTGCTCTTCTCTTGGGGGGCTGCTGTGGTGATTTTATAGTCGCCTCCCAGCACTCAGTCAGGAGGTTGCCCTCCTGAAGGTGGAGACAGATTGCTTTCAACTAGAGACACTTCCATATGGCTGGATAACATTGTATGGTTGCCTTAGCATACAGGTTGCCAACTTTATCATTAGTAAACCAACATGCCTAGCAGCCATAGGAAAGACAGCAGAATAAACCACTGATGGTAAAGGACAGACCACATAAATAAAGCAAGCATTAACAACATGTAGCCATATAAGTGTGATCTATATGAATGCCTGAAGCCACCTGCCCATTCAGTTCTCTGCTCCAGCCAGCCACAGTGATGAGCCTCCAAGAACTCCACACAAAGAAGTCTTTGCAAGTCCCAGTTACTTGAAATACTTTTAACAAGAAGCGCAGGGGCCCAAAGCGAGGACTTTCTGAGGGCACAAATATACAGTTTAGTACTACTCAATGATGACCCTCTGTCAGGGAAAGCAGAATAAGGAATGCATACTGTTAGACTACACTTTCCAGACTTGTTCATAAGCAGCAAATTTAGAGTTATGCCTCTATTATCCACTCACATATATTGGAGATGCGCTTTTCCATATAAAAGGAATATGTGGAAATAGAAGTCTAATAAAAAACAATTGCACACCACTATGATAGCTATATCTACTGCTCTTGACTTCATTCACTTAATAGAAGAGAACTTCAGCAGAGATGGAGAGGAAGAAAAATGGCAGTTATGGCAAATTGCTGGGTCAAGCATTAGCTAGAGGATTGGTTCTGTGAAAACATAGCTGTTCTGTTAAAGCAAAGGAGCAGGGATTACTGCCTGTTTCGGGTGGCTCTGCATCTTCTTGACTTCTTACAGAACAAGGCCAGTCTACAATTTTTTTTAAAAAAAATTGTACAACCTATGTGAAATTAAGTTGGCAGCTTTTTTATTTTCTCAGTGAGGCATGTTCAACCTTTTCAAAGTGGACAAATTCATAAGGACACTACAACATTTCTCTAGTGTTGTGTTTGGATGCCAATTTAGTTGTCCCTTAAATATTCTGCCCTGACCTAGCTAGCCTGATCTTGTCATATCTCAGAAGCTAAGTAGGGTAGACCCTGGTAAGCAGAGGTGGGATCCAGCAGGTTCTCACCAGTTCCCGAGAGTGGGTTACTAATTATTTGTGTGTGCCAAGAGAGGGTTACTAATTGGGTCTGCTTTTCCGTTAGAAATTCCATTAGGTCCAAAAATCATAAAGTCCTGTTGTTTCCTATGTGGCTGTTTAGCGAAGGTAGAAAACAGGATAATTCTCCCTGTTGGGCTGTTTTAAAAACATGTTTTAGAAATATGGTAAAGCTCCTTGTTTAAGGAAAGTATCCTTCTTTTGATTTCTAGAAACAAAATTAAGTATTTGAAAGTATTAAGTATTTGACAGGCAGTCAGTTAGAGGAGAAGTAGTTGTTTCTGTTGGCAGTAGACGATAGGACTTGCTATAATGAGTTTAAATTATTGGCAGAAAGATACCAGCTGGAAATTAGGAACTTTTTTTACAGTAAGAGTTTTTTACAGTAACAGAGAAATTATTAATGCCCCCCCCCCAGAATGACCGGCCACGCCCCCGTCGTGCCCCGCCCAGCCCCATTGGCGCTATGCCACTGTTTGAATCCCACCACCATGGGAACCTGTTACTAAAATTTTTGGATCCCACCACTGCTGGTAAGTATTTGGATGGGAGATCTCCAAGAAAGACCAGGGTCATGATGTGGAGGCAGGCAATGGTAAACCACCTCTGAACATCTCTTGCCTTGGAAACTCCACCATGGGTCATCGTAAGTCAGTTGTGACTTGACCTCCCAGTACACCTGTGTCAAAGTTGACGGCTGTAAAGAGAAAGGAGGTCTGAAGACCAGGTGATGGGAGAATCCCAGCAATTACAAAATGCTAGGTATCAACAGTTTTGCAGATCTAAACAACTCACCCAAACACACTATAAGCAGCCATAATAAGGAAAGGGTCTTTTTAGAATTATTGTAAAGAAAATAAACTAGCAAGTTCCTTTCCCTTCCTCTTCCCATAAAGAACACCCTGTGCGGTAGTTGGGGCTGAGAGAGTTCTGAAGAACTGTGACTAGGCCAAGGTCACCCAGCAGGAATATAGGAGTGCAGAAACACATCTGGTTTACCAGATAAGCCTCAGCCACTCAGGTGGAGGAGTGGGGAATCAAACCCAGTTCCCCAGATAAGAATCTACCTTGCCTTTGTCAAAATCATTATTTTGTGCATTATTGAACATGGTACTTTGATACAAGAGCATGGAGGGATGTGCAACCCTACCATTATTTTTCTGTGGAACATAGTATAGCCTTTTGCCTAGTGAGCTAGTTGTCCACATGTGGGGATTTATTGATGAACTTGACAGAGTATTTACTCCCTCACTTGCAATGTGAAGTAGTGTAACGCAATCTATCCCCCTTAGTACCAGAGACCTCATTTGGTTGCAGGTGCCGACCCAGCCTTCAGCCAGCATGTCAAGCATGCAGTTGCTGCCAGTTGTCGAGTTGCCAGTTCTGGACTGGGAAATTCCAGGAGATTTGGGAGATGAAGCCTGAAGAGGGTGAGATTTGAGGAGGGAAAGGACCTCAGTAGAGCACAATGCCATAGAGTCTACCTTCCCAAGCGGCCATTTTCTGCTGGGAAACTGACTTCTGTAGTCTGGAGATCAGTTGTAATCCTGAGAGGTCCCCAGCCATCAACCAATTCCAGGTTGGGAAATTCCTGGAAATTTGTGGATGGATCTTAGGGAGGGGACAGGGTACAATGGCAAAGAGTGCACTATCCAAAGCAGCCCTTTTCCCCAGGGAAACTGATCCCCCTAGCCTGGAGATCAGTTGTAATTCCAAGCAACCTCCAGCAACCCAAGCAGGCTGCAGCAAAATGCCCGCTCATTTTACAAGTAAAACCCACCATTGCCGGGTTTTATGGCTAAATATCTGAGTAATTTAATCAATCCACATCTCCGTAGATATTTTATGCTTGCTCGGCTTAATGTGCTACCGACTGCCCAAACAAGAGGCAGATATCATGGCATCCCACAGGAGAACAGGACTTGTTCCTGCGCAGCGGGCCTACCCGAAACAACTGAACACGTGCTCCTTCATTGTAAAGATTTGGCAGCTCTATCCAGGTTAACGCTTTTTCTCGAGGCTTGGTCTCTTTGAAGAAATTTTCAGTGAGATCAGACAAGGAAATAGTTTCATACTTGCTTAGTGACCATCATCCCCACACTACTGAATCAGTTGCCAGGTTTTTAACAAAGGCACTTGGATCAAGGGTGAAACCTTTGTGTAAATTTTAGTCAATTGGTTTTAACATAATTTGCATTTTACCACTTTTTATATGCCATTAAAGGTATTGTATTTGTATTTGTAAGTAAAACCCACAGGAGAGGGACACCAAATTTAGCTGGGTGTTCCAGGTACTTTTTGCCCTTTCTCAGCCCTGAATAGAGAAAACAGACTGAAGTAATGTTTAAGGGAGGTCAGCACTCTTCTCCCATGTGTTTCTTGCTGTTAAATATCTCCACCCCTGGTGCCATTTATGCAATAAAAATGAGCAATCAATTTGTTTCTCTCAACGCATACACTTCTATATATTGAATAATAATGCAGGGCACTAACTCATCTGAAGGGAGGGGGGAGTGTTTCTGAAAACTTTCACAGGGAAACTGGAAGACAGAATGGTTTGAGACAATAGAGCTTATTGTGAGTTTGATCCTTAAAAGATGCAAAATGGATGAATGGAAGCTTCTTTGGGAATTCATATGTAAGGCCTTCATACAAGGATAATTGCCACATGCCAGCTATTTGATTAACAGACACTAATTGTTAGCTGCTATACCTAAGAGATGAGAATTATCAGAAATCTATGGCTGAAGTAATTCCATTCCTTCTAGGTTTGTCTATGACTCATTTTTGTTGTTGTTAATGCGGAGCGTCTTTATGTTCCATCTACCTTGCAATAAAATTGATCGCTTATACATTTCTGCTCCTTCTGGTTTTTTAAAAACAATTCTCATAGGGCATGTGAAAGGTTTAAAGGGCAACTAGCTGAGTCAATGCTACAGTCTGTGGACAAAATCTAAGCAGATTTTGGGTATATTTGTGGGGGGGGGATTCATTGTTCTAAGAGTCTGTTTGTCAGCTCATGGTGGAAATGTGCGGCCATTTTTGTAAATAGCCCATGAGACACTGGTGAGTCACAGTATAATAGATGCCAGCCTTCAGCTTGGCTTATATCAACAAGAAGAAGGCCCCAAGGCCCACATTCAGAAACCTGGATCAAATTCATTAAAAACCATAATGCATAGCTCAACTCTTAAAATGCTAGTGTCTGGGAAAAGGTTTAGGATCTGAATCTATGGGAAGGAAATAAATTCCAATTTACCCAGATGCCTGTATTCATGGCATGGCAAATTGGATCTTGATTCTCACATCAGCAAATTTTCAATCACACCACAAGTGGGGCGGGGGGGGGGGGGGGGGCGGCAGGGGGATAGCATGAGCACAAACCCCTCACAGATAAGCAGATTTTGTTTTGTTTTGGGGTTTTCTTGTTGTTGAATGCAAACAACCAGAATTATAACTGATCTTCATATTGCAGAGATCAGTCATTCTGAAGAAAATGGTTGCTTGGGTGATGGGCAATATGGCATTATACCCTGCTGAGATAGTTCCCCAAACTTCACACTTTTCGATCTCCCATCTCCAGAATATGACCACAGTCTAGCCAAGGTGATCTGTGTGAGACTTCCGTATGCCCAATACAGAAGATGCTCAAAATGCATATTAAAATGTAGATGCCATCTAGATGCACTACAATTACTGTCAATGACATGTACATTCAAATGCACATCCATATTCTGAAGGAATTAGACATATGTAAACCACATTTAGGCCCCTTCTGCACATGCAAAATAATGCGCTTTGAATCCACTTTCAATGCACTTCGCAGCTGGATTTTACTGGGCAGAATAGCAAAATCCACTTGCAAACAATTGTGGAAGTGGATTGAATGTGCATTATTCTGCATGTGCAGAAGGGGGGTTACCCAAAAGGAAGACAGCCTTGAATATATAACCTTAACAAAATAATACACAAAAGATTTGTAAATAACTGTACATATGTAAGGGTTTCAATGGTGTTGATGGTAAAGTAACCTTGAGTGCATTCCACAGCCCGGGCGATGGGCCAGCTTCATCGGCGGAGACCTTATCTCTCTTGATGAGGAGATGAGGTCTCGTTCTAAGGGAAGCAGGAAGGGGGGGTTGGGATGAATAGAGGTTATAACCTGTGCTTCATGGCGGGGAAAGTGGGTCATTCCTGCCACTTGGGCGCGTTAATTTCTTGAGCTTTCTAAGATGTCTGGTCTTTTTCACCAAAAAAGGACCTTCCAAAGAGTTATTTGCTCTTCTATGGAATTCCTTATCATTGTGGCAGTGAAATCCTTAATCCATCTATCTTTACTAGTGCAGTGGCGAACCTCTAGTGTCTCGACATGTGGAGAGGGGTTGGTGTTACTTTCTTGAGGAAGGTGCGGTAGCTCCCAAAGAGGCTCCGACCTTTAGCCTTCTGGAATCTGGAGAACCGGCGGGAGAGCGAAGCCCTGGTGGCTCTCTTCCGTCCTCGTATCCAGCCGCGAAGTCTTCCTTTACTCCGTTGGAGCGGGCGAGTAGCGGCATCACCATGGGGACTTACATGAGAGTGGATTGGGGGCGCCTGTCTATGGATCGAAAGCGCCTGTGGATCGGATTCTACCGTTTTCGTGTGGATTACCAAGCCTCAGATGCAAACCTGTCATGGAGGAGGCGAGGGCTCTGACCACCTTTCATGCGCGGCAGCCTACAGGGAATCCATTGAGCGCATTCTGGACTGCGTATTTTCCTCTTGGTGATGCTCCCAAAAGAACCACCGTGTGGCGCTGCACTGGGGCCGATCCGGCGACACTGGGACTCAAACCTGGGATTGGGAGGGGTATCCGTGCCGTCTTCCAATCGGACCCCCCTGATCGAATGGCGGCATCAGCGACCTGAGGGTAGCCCGAGAATTACCGGTGGCTTCTACCGGTGTCTCCGATGTCTGCGCTTCCAGGCGGCGAAGAGTCCGGCGAAGAAAGCCTGCATTCCCAGCGGATCTGATTCACCCTCTCCATCGAGAACTGGCTGGGGATGTGAAAATTAGGCGAGATACCCAAGCAGCATGGAACCGTGGAGCGCCAGCTATGGGAGGAGAGCGAGGGCACAGTTACCTGCAGCAAAGGCGAAACCCGCTGCAGAGGAGGACGGGACCAGCTTAGCGCCAAGGGAGTTCAACTCGAGGTTGGACCGTGCCAAAGATGGCGGCTTCCAACACTTAGCGGCGTATCGCGTAGAATCTGTCAGTCCATGATAAGGTCCTGGAACACTCCAGACTGGATTTAGCAGCAACGCTGAAGCTGTTCAGGCCTTATGACGCCATAAAGTGAAATCCCACTGCAGCTTTTAAGCGAGGGACGGAACTGGCTTCATTGGGCGAGGAAAAGCTTCGCTCTGCATGCGTTGCCCTGGATGCATTGACCGCAAGGAGAGGGAGCTTGGTCATGCTCGTTGGAGAGGAAACTAAGGAGGCAGCGACCAGGAAGCCCCTAAGTTAGAGTCACAATGCTGTTACCAATGATAATGCCGGCAGCCAGTGAGGCGACGTGCATCGGATACCGCCACCCAAGCGCCAGCTGTACATGCCAGCTCGATTCCGCCCGTTGCGCTTATCAGTTGCCTGCCCAACCTGCTCGCTAACTCATGCTAACCGGCCATTACGCCGCTGGCAGGCGCCAGAGCGATGGAATGGGTAAGTTACTTTTAGGGCCCCATTTCCGGCCACGTCTATTTTGATGGGACGGCTTCCAAACTTCCTACTTCGATTTTGCGCTCAATGCCCACTTGGAAGACTATATGACATATGCCGGTCTGAAGCGAAAAAATCACGTGGACATAGAGCTCCAGTCCTGGATAGAACGCTTAACCGACTCGGTTAAGTGACTCTTTTGGATTTGCAAGCATGAAGACTCTCATACGGTGCCGCTTATTCCTCCAAGCCTTAAAGGCTGGCGCTTCCAAGCATCAGAGGCGAGGGGAGTAAAGCTTATCCGCTTTTTATCAAAACTATCTATCCGGCAAGGCAACCGCCCGTTTGCAGAATTTACCGTGAATCTTCGCGGCTTGGCGGCACCTGACCTCCTAATGAGTGGCCTGAACGCATGAAATCTCGAATACTTCTCGGTTGCTGTGGACGCAGCAAGCTCGTGGAAAGCGATTGTTTTAATTCGGGTACCTGGTGACTATTGCAGATTGGATCCAGTTAAGGATCCCAGGTAGGTATCTCGTTTGGAATATTTCGTTGCCGAGGGCACTTCCACGCCCTTAAACTCTGCCCTTTCATTACCAAAGCCAAAGCCGCCCAGCCTCTACCGAACCACCTCTGAACGCCGTCGCCGACTAAGGATTGTGTCTTTACTGCGAGGGCCGGGTCATCCTAGCCGCCAACTGTCCCAAGAAACAAAACCAGCGCTCTCAGCTACGCCAGACTCCATCTGCCAAGCCACTCACGTGGTCGGGGCCATGCCTCCGGCGGGCTTCGTCTAAAGCGGTCATCGGCGACGCACTCCAGAGGAGGGGAAGCAGCTGTTTACCTTCTTCAGCCCCCCCCCCCCCCCCCTGATGGACATGGGCCGACTCTGACGCTGCGAGTGGTAGTTGAAGCGGCTCATTACTGTCAAAGCTGCTTTCTGGCCAACCCCGGGCTAAACACACTTCCGCATTATAGCCTCTCGGCTCCTTGTGGATTCTGGCTGCTCCATTGCTTAATGCTGCGGCCCAGGTGGCAGAAGGCTAGCTTGTCTGACTACAAATTCCCTGGCTAAGCCCATACCATTCACTCCAAATGGACGGGCAGCCCCTCGGGAACTAAGGACCGGCCAGTCTCAAATATCACACAACCGGTTCTCCTCACTAGCGCCGACCATTGGGAGAAAATTAGTTTTATTGGCGCAGTGTCTAAACACTCCATAGTTTTGGGCATGCCATGGTTATTATTACATGAACCAAAGGTTCATTTGGAAAGAATGGATCTTAGAATTCACTGACCCTCCCTGCGGTGAACACATGAATTGGGGAAAACCCGGCTTCTCTCCTGACACACCCCCCTCCTGGCTTCATCAGCGGTTGCCTCGATTCTATTGGCATCCCACGGTATTACTCAATGATCTAGCCAAGAGTTTTCTTTAGGAGCAAGAATGCTGCATCAGTTGCCACCCCATAGAGACACTGGACTGCAAAATCGTTATAATAAACCAGAGGCGCAACTGCCCAAAGGTAAGAATCTACCGTATGAGTCCCAATGAGGAGAAGGAACTTTAAAGTACCTTCTTGGATAAGAACCTTTCAGCGGGTTCATCTGACGTGGACTACCAAACACACACACGCCAAGCTGCTCCGTTTTTTTTGTTTGTGAAGAAAAAAAGATGGGTCTTCTACGACTTTGCACAGATTATCGAGGTCTCAATGCAGTCTCCTGTCCAATAAGCTATCCTTTTGCCTTTGATCAAAAGACCTTTTAGATGCACTGGGCAAAGGAAGCATTTTACTAAATTGGACTTGAGAGAAGCTTACTACAGGGTCAGAATTGCTGAAGGCTATGGTACTTGACTGCGTTTAACACAAAGTTTGGACAGTTTGAGAACACTTGATAATGCCATTCGGTTAAGTGGGGCCCGGGGCTTTTATGGCCCTTATCAACGAAGTTCTCCATGATTTATTATACAAAGGAGTTGTGGTATGCTTAGATGGCGCTTTTAATTCTTATTCACAAACCATACAGAAGAACATGAAACATTGGTTGGAGAATTATTAGAAGCGCTTTGCTCGATTTCAACTCTCTTTGCCAAACTCTCCAAATGCTGTTTTCTACCAGACCTCCATTATTTGACTATTTGGGTTATCGGATCCTAAGCCTCGGCAGGGCTTGAAAATGAATCCTGCTAAAATTGACGCGGGTCCTCCAATGGCCTGCCCCCCCACCAACATAGAAGAACTCCAATCTTTTCTTGGTTTTGCATAATTTCTGTCATTGACTTTTATACCCCGATTCGCACCTGAACTGACCCTCCCCTCTCACAGACCTCTGCACGCACTAAGGGTAAAAGATCCACTGTCATGAAGCCGGGGCCTCCTTTCCTGGTCTGAGGGTTGTCAAACAACCTTTCAGCACTTAAAGTCTGCTTTTTACCACCGAACCTATCCTAAAGCATCCAGACCCAGATCTCCCGTTGTGTGGTGCTGCGTGGATACCTCGGACAAAGCACTTTGGGGCAGCCCTATTGCAGAAAAATAAAGATGGTAAGAGCTGGTTCCGTGTGCTTATTTATCTAAGAAATTCTCTGAGGTGCTGAACTCAACTTCCCGGACTGTAGGGGATAAAGAGATCATGCGACATCAAAGTAGCACTCTCCCACTTGAAGCCACTGGCTGAGGGAGGGCTAAACACCCTTCTGTTTGAGTGGGATCCACAAAATCCCACAGCGTCTTTCCACCCCTACCAAGATGTCCGCCAGAAACAACTCCGTCATGAGCCCGTTCTTTTCTCGTTCTCTCTTACAGTCCATTTTTTTCCCGGGAAAACCAGCCGGCAGCTGTGGCTCTTTGACGCGCCTCACCGAGGATTCGAGGGGTGGAGCTGCCTGCGGGTAGACATTCCCGCGCACGAGCCACCCTCCCCTCCCAGTTTGGGGCTGGCTGTCACCCGATCTCAAGCGTCCCACTTTCCTCCTCCTCCACCGCCCATTCCTAGTGCTCTGTCTCTCTTTCCTGCGTGGAACTTCGAGGAAGCCCGAGAATTACCGCGAGCCTCCAGCTGGAGGAAGAAGTGACTCCCAGTGCGTTTGGAGAAATGGAGTTTACGGAATGTTGGAATGCGTGCCTCCTCCTCCGCAAGTAAGCAGGTTCTTGAAGCCTGGCCACGCATGCCAGCCTCGGCTGGACATTTTTTGGCTTTCTGAAAACTCTGCATTTTAGCCAGGCCGTCAGTTCTGGTGGCGGCGCAATGTGCCAAAGGAACGTTGAGGTATATTAGAAAGGTTGCTTTCGGGTTTGTGCAGAAGCCAAAACCATTCCAGGAAAGTTATGGGCTAAGTTGAAATCCTCTCGGTGACCTCGCCCTTGGGAAGTCATCTCCATGGATTTTATTACCGATTTGCCTGACAGTCATGCCCGGCAACACGGTTTTGTGGGTGGTGGTGGACTTATTTCCAAAACGGCTTCCATTTTTTTTATTCCTCAGGTGTTTCCATCCCCTCATCCCTAAGTAGCCGCGGCTGTTCATTCAACATGTTTACCATCTACATTCCGCCTCTGTTAAGGTGGTTTCGACGCTGACCCCCGAATTCATTTCTAAAAGTTCTGGAAAGTTTTTTTTTGAGGTTGTTAGGGTCAGCCCGATGCGCTGTCAGCCTCTACGTTGCTCAGTGGCGGTGAGGCGGAGAGCATGAGCAGAACCCTAGAGCAGTATTTAAGCTTTGTTACACCAGCTACCACCAGGGACAATTGAGTGCTGAAAGCTCATCTCCGGCTTTTGCGGGAATACGCCTATAATCACGAGAGTTCATGGCAATTTACACCGAAAACCCTTTTGAAATTGTGTCACCAATTAAGCTCGTTGCACAATAGCTAACTACCAGCGACAGCTTTGGACCCTCCAGAGTTTCAACAATGCGGATTTCATCCCTAACCGAGGGGTGGAAATCGTGGTCCAGACCATGCCTTTAAGCGAACAGGCTGGAAGGATTCCCAAAAGCTGCAAGCGGATAAACACCTTCATTTCCCTCTGCGTGTGGAAACGGGTGTATTTTAATCTCTTCAAAAAATCTCAGAGACGTGCAGGTAAATTTTCCAAACTTGGCAAAAGTGATTCGGTGGACCTTTTTTCAAGATTACTTTCAAAGAGTGATTAATGATGTCACTGCCGATTGGATTGCTACCTAACTCTCTTAGTAACATTCATCCTGTCTTCCATTCCAGCTTGCTCAAGGAGGCTCCTGCTTCCGATGCCTGGCATGACTCTAACGCACCGGAGAGGCCCCCACAGACTATTATTGTTAATACAAGCACTACTTAAATCTGATTAAGCGCCATCCTGGATACCGGCAATAATGGCAGCACAATATTTTAGTCTCTTGGGTGGGATATTCCTCTGGGTATAATCAATGGGTTTATTCCTCGAAAATATTGAGGCCCCCACCCTTATTTCTGCTTTCCAAATCACTTTCGCAAGCATACATAACCTGGGGAGGGTCTTCTTTAAGGGAGGCAGAGTGTAAGGGTTTCAATGGTGTTGATGGTAAAGTAACCTTGAGTGCATTCCACAGCCCGGGCGATGGGCCAGCTTCATCGGCGGAGACCTTATCTCTGCGCGGGAGATGAGGTCTCCGTTCCCATGGGAAGCAGGAAGGGGGTTGGGATGAATAGAGTTATAACCTGTGCTTCTGGCGGGAAGTGTCATTCCCAAGCATCACTTGCGTGTACTTGAGCTTTCTAAGATGTCTGAATAAACGGTCTTTTTCACCAAAGAGCCTTTTATTTCTGCTTCTATGGAATTCCTTACAACATAACTATAACTTGTACACCAATATAAGGTGGTCCCTGCTTTTTCTTGGCAGAACATAGGGGAGAGTGTCTTCTTTCAGACAAATAGGCATACAGAATTTCAAGGTTCAATACTTGGCAGACCTCTGCCTAAGACCCTGGAGATCCACTGCCTGAGTAGACAAAGCTAACTTTGATGGGCCAATGGTTCAATTAAGTATAAGGCAACTTCATGCATTCTTGTATTAATAAGCAACAATAGTTTGACAGTCAGTGCACTACAGTCATTAGTGTTGCTCTAGATTGAATCTGGGAAACCCAGGTTTGAATGCCCACTTTGCCATAGAAGTCTGCTGGGTGACCAGGGACCAGTCATACACTCAAAGCCTAATTTACCCCCACAGTTGTTGTGAACATAAAATGGAGGAAAGGGAATGATGTGAGCCAATTTGAGTTCCCAGTAGTGAGAAAGGTAGGCTGTTCATGAAGCAAATAAATAAAGGATCTGGCTAAGCTCAGTAAATAGCATCAACAATTCTAATTCAGTCACATTAAAGCAGAGGCCTAGGGATGAAGATGCCAATAGACACATCTAGCCAATTTAATGAAAATCATCATCATGTGAATAAAAGAGTGCCACTAATGTGCATTTTCATCTCTTTCAGCTGTATACACAGAAGTCTTTATCATTGAATTGGGACAATGGTGCTTAAGAATGCTACTCTGTTCATCAGATTTTTTTAAAAAAATGCTAAATAAAACTTTCTGAATAATTTTTAAACCCTAACCTCCCATTCATTATTTTCTAATAGCACTGAGAAGGCCTTTGTTCCTTTGGGACCCATGAAGCCTCTCACCATATTATAAGGAACAGATGATGATGGGTCTTCCTGGGACAGGAAAACATCATAACAAAGCTGTTATGTATGGCTAGTTTTCAGGTAAACACCTTGTATTAGGTACATCACTGCTAGCAGTGGCCAGAACCCTAATAAAAAGCAATGAAAACTATCTCCCACAAGGATCAGATTAACAAAACGTGGATCAAATGGATTGCATCCAGTCCTTGAATAACTTTCCGAATGTTACTTGCATTGTTGCGAAACCTCAGATGGAATCACAAGTTGAAGCATTACCTGCTGACAGAAGCTATTGAAATGTAAGCAGCTGATGTTCTGCAGCGCAACCCAAACGAAAATCCCCTCTGCATTCAGCGGGACACACTCTCAAGCAACCGTCATAGGACTGTAAGCACTAATCATTCATCTCTACCTTGGGAAGCAGCTATTTCTTTCACTCCTGTTTTCTACTGCTTGTTTTAAAATCCTCAACAGGACTTCATTCATAATCACCATGATTACTTACTTCCTTTGCTAGTTTCATTAGAATGTTTTCTTTTCTCAAAAGCTTATGGGAAAGCCATGCAAATTATTTCCAAAGCCTTGTATTTATAGTACCAAGTTATCTAATATTTCATCCAATCTCTTCTGCTTCCTTTCCTGAATATGTCCATTCTGCAGAATTTTTCCTTATACCATGAGATGATGCTTAGCCATAGTCATCCATAGATCCTTGTAAAAATATCACTCCCCTAACTACTGTGACTCACTTCCTGGTCATCTTCTGGATGTTCAGTTTTTATCACTTTCCTGTACTGGAAATCTAAGTGAAGAGTTAAGTGATGAGAGGAATTGCAGATCAACACATACAAATACTTCCTGATGATTGTCCGTATGCTTTCCTCTGAAAGTAAGAGATAGCATCAGGCACATGCTACCATTATTCTAATGAGTCTTGGTTTGCATATTAGAGACGAGAGGGACAATTTTCAGACAAAGAATGCTTCCTGCAAATCTATACTGCTCAGGTGGAATTATGTATGTGGATCAAAGAGGTAATCTACCAGTTTCACCGTAGAGAAAATCATGCAGGCAAGTTTATAAAACTGCAATTATATTATGATTCGTACTAAATGTTCTTGAATCACTTTGTGAAGACTTTGAAACAATATTTTAATTCTTTATTATATATATATAAAAATATATGAACACAAGAAATATTACAAAATATTAAAAAGTGTAGGAAAGCTCTTTCTGAAAACCAGAAACAAATCATCTAGTTGGAGAGTTTTAGCACTTCTTAAATTTCTACATCCAAGTTTGATTGTTCTTTTGCAATCTGATTTTCAGAGATGGAGCAATTTGCTTAAAGGCAGGAAAAAACTAGCTCAAAGGAAAAAAAATCTCCATAAATAAATGACTTTCCTATTAACTTCTACTAATGTAGGCTGTAGAGTTGATATCTGTTTTATCAATATATTTGACCAAACAAAGCAAACTGTTAAAAAGGATCTAGCTTTGAAACAACTATATTGTCATACCACTGTTAAGGATCTCTTGCTATATATGAAAAAGGATGCACTCTAAAGCTGTAAATTGTATAACAGGTTCTCTCTTATCAGCGCTACAAGCTGTCTTGGAATTCAGCCATTAAAGAATCTATTTCCTTAAACCTGTCTGTTATGCTCTCAATGCACTCTCCAGCCTTGAAAGCTTTCCCATCAATTATAATACAGTCCTCTTGGGTATTGATTTCCATTGGCCCTTTTTCAGTAAACTCCATACAGCAGTTAGCTACCTGGGGGGAAAAATATTCATTGTATGGTTATATTAAAACATAATTTTGCCCCACTCTAGTAATAGAAATCTATAACCAGAAGCAGGATTATACCTGCAGGGCCAGTATAGGCACATATGTTCATCTGGACATGCATATCGTATGCACAATATTACTCTGCGCCCCAGTTAACATACATTCCTATGCAAACCTATTACTTCTTGCTTAACAGTACATGCATACAGCTACTGCTGGACTGAGATGATAGTTTTTTATTATTATTACCTTTAGGATCAATCAACTTCAAAATGATCTATATGTAAAATATATGGGAAGAGAACGATGGAATCACCGATACACTTAATTTTAAAAATATGCTGAGCTACTGTAAGATGTATAAATAAATAATAAATATGTTGCATGCTATCTTTTAGAGTAGCTGACCAATAAAATGCATGAAATCTTATTTTGCTACACAGTCTACAAGGCAACTTCATGGCTACCATGATAACCGTGGGGCTGTCTCAATATGTGCAATGCCTGACACATAGGTTTTTAGTACAGATAAGCTAGGGGATAATCCATTGGTGGGAGATTGCAAAGTGTATCCTTTATCATGGACTTTTGGACTGAAGATCTCACCCCACAGCCATCAGGGTGAAGGACCTGTTATGGTCCGCCCTAGCAGGAAGATGATCTGGAGCATAACAATAGGGTCTGGGGGATTTTCCAGCTAGCATGTTTGGAGCTCCTGTCTCAATCCTAGTGTTGCTTTGTAATGGTGAGGGAAGGAGAGCTGTAGATATGATCACTCCTAAGGCACCCTTGACCAGCCACTAGTGCCCAGAGAGACCCATGGAATTCAAAGGAACTGAGGGTGATGAAACAGGAAGGCTTCTAGCAACTAGTTCTAGCAACAACTAGAGCATAGATGGAGGAAATCCTGTGGCAAATCTGACTGGACATCAGCAATAGCCCATTATTAGGCCTACCAGATGCCAATAGTGGCAGCAAACAGGATACACTTCTCCAGTGTCATTGCATCCACAAGTAGCCTTCCAGCTGACCTGTTTTGAATAGAGAGGGGGCTGACTGCCTGGAGGCTTTCATGGGCTAAATAAGAGCAAATCCTGACAAGAGTTCCTAGTCTAAAGGCTCAAGAGATTAAGAGGTGCCTGATACTGGATCGGGTGGTTTTCTCCCAGAAAGATAGGACCTGGAGGTTAACCTTGATCCATCACTGTCACTGGAATCCCATGTGGTGGAGTGGCGAGGAGGACCTACCAAGTTCTCTAGCTGGTTCACCTGATCCACCAGGGTGACCTGACCACAGTCATCCATGTGGTGGAACCATCCCGGTTAGACTATTGTAATGTGCACTACATGGGGCTGCCTTGAAGACTGGAGCTGGTGCAGAACACAGTAGCTTGGTTGCTAGTAGATATCTCAGGATGTCATCATATAACTCCAGTTCCTGAGGGAACTGCATTGGCTCCCTGTTCGTTACTGGGCCCACTGGCACTGATCGACAAAGCCCCACACAGCCTAGACCCTACATATCTGAGGTAACACCTCCACCCGTAAAGACCTGTCTGGGTACTAAGATCAGTGGGGGCCCCTCCTGCTGGCCCCATCTGAGATGTGGAGGAAGGGGCCACCCAGAGGGCCTTCTCTGCAGTGGCCTCAGCACTTTGGAATGCTCTCCCCCACAGGGGTCCACCAGACTCTGACACTGCAGGAGTTTAGGCGCTTGGCTATGACCACTCAGGCATACAGCTGGCCCCTTCTAGATGAAAGCCTTTACTCATTCCTTATACTCCTCCTTTTTTTTGGTGGGGGATTTGTATCAGTTCTCCTGGTTTTAGTCCTAGTCCTAACCCAAACCCTGTATTTTGTTGAGGTGGGCTTTATGTGGGCTGAGTGGGTAGTTGTTTTTTAAGAGAGGGTGCTATGTTGGGAGATGGAGATGAAGAGAAAGCATCAATTAAGTTTTTAGGATGGTTTTATATAATTATATTTTTGTATTGTGTTTTTATGAGTGTACCCAGCCCAGGGACAGGTGATAGGTGGGAAATAAATAAACAAACTACTATGGGGATAGGTTTGGGTTGAAAGCTTCAAGAATGTGAAAGAGGAATATCATCATCAAATTCAATAAATAATAATAAATAATGGATGGACTGTTATACATTCAAACTAATAGACAATTAAAATTATGGTAATCTTCTTTGGCCCAAGTGAACAGCAAGAGAGATTGAATCAGGAGCCATGCTGGTAAGCAGTATGAAAATGTAATGAATAAGTGATAAAATAGCCACAGACCTACTAAAAGGCTGTCACATTCCTATTTTTGTAACAGCCACTGGGTCAGGTTCATAAATCATTATATCATATTTTCTATACATTCCTGTAGACAGCTTCAGTTCATTGTATGAAGAAGCTTTGGAATTGTGAACTGTCCCCAAACAGATAAAATGCTACACATCTTTTTACACATTTATTAAACTTGCTTAGGGGCTAACTACATATTACACGGGGAAAATCCATGTAATGAAGCCACAGTGAATCTATGGAATATAGTAGTGTCATGGTTACAGGACAGGTGGAAAATGCCAGTGCTGTGATCTGGTCAGCCAGGGGAAACAAAGTATGATGCTGCTTGTTTTATTAAAATTTATATCCTGATTTTTCCTCGGTTGGGACTGAAAGCAGTTTTTCATATCATTCTGCTATCCTCCCATTCATCCTTACAATGGCAACCATGCGAGGCATTTTGGTTTGAGAGACTGCATCAGGTCCACTTTATAAAGAGGACGGAAGCAGTGTAATACAACAATTATATAGAAAATCCACATAATATAGAGCTCTGCTTGGCAGTGCAGCACTAAAATGGTCTCTGTTCTGCCTGTTCATATGCAGATATGTGCAAGACAAAAAATAATAAAGTTATCAGTGGATACAGCTCTCCTGGTTTGGGATTAGAGTGATAAATATTAATTTAAAAAGTTCCCTCATTAGATACATGCATTTAAACTCAATGAAGGACAGATGCTCTGAACAATTTACTTCTAAAAACAATACTACAATTCAGTATAAGAATGCCCTTTTTGTAAATGCATTGTAAGGGTAGTAAATATTTCAAATTGTGTTTCTTAGCCAAAAATACAAATTCTTCTAAAATGTCTTTTCTAATCACTAGCAGAGGAACTATGAATTATGTATACCTCTTCCTTCGCATTATTATCTTCTCTATCCACAAATGATTCAAAAGCCGGCTTGGAGGAGGCTGCAACCTGCTCAAGAATTTGGTCCAAATCTTTTAGTATAATTTCTGTCTCGGAAATAACTAATAAAACAACAGTATTAAAAATTCAGTTCAAATATACATTATATATTAATGCAATGTTATTTATTGCTCGATCAATTGCCTGGGCCACAGGCGTAAGGGGAAGAGCAGTCGTTAAGGGCTCTAAAAACAAAAAGAGAAGTATTTCCTATGACATTAAGGCTATACAGCAGAATACAACAGTTGATCTCAGTAAGGCCGTTTCTGCATAGCCAATTACAGCATTGTACCATTGGTGTTATTGGCAACACTGCAGCAACAGAGCGTTCGCATGGGTGGGTGCTCCATTGACAGGTAATGCATCAATTGAACCCCGGTGCCTCACACAACTGCGCTTTGCAAACGGTGTTCTTTTTTCCCCCAGATAGACGTCAGGGGCGTTTGGCGCCAGGATTGGCCATTGTGGGCCGCCATTGTGGGGGGCAGGCTCTGCAGCACCAATTTCTAGCGGGCGCTTTGCACACGCTAACTGCAGAGTGCTGTTGTTGAAAAGACACATGCAGTGAGCAATTTTCGAATAAACCATTGTGAGCCCCGCTGAAGCATTGCTGCATCGCTGAAGTGTCGTTTCTACAGCGACGGCCGTGCAAAGTCTCCGCCTATAACACTGTTTTTACTGTCCTTTTACCGGCTTTTTTGGCCTGTGCAGAAACAGCCTAAGTGTAGCAGAGCTTGACTGGCTTTTGCTAAGAGCACTGTTTGCACCTACTCTTCCAATGTTTGAGAGATGGGCAGCACAACCTTTTACACAGTTTCTCAGGTCATTTCAAATCAGTTGGCCAAGACTGTAGTAACTCTGGCATAGGATTATGTTGATAACATATCTCACTTACAGTCCTGTGGATGTTGCTGGGATTAAATAACTGCCCTGATATCCAACTTAAATTCATAATAATCTTATGTTAAACAGTTTTATATAAAATGAAAACAAGACTGAAATTAGGGTTACAAATATGGAACTATCAACACTTAGTACTATTTATTGACCTTATGGTATATGAGTATTTCATACTAATTTTTTTTAAAAAAACTTTTATTTCTAAAGTTAAAAGAAACTCTAAACATCAAACAAAGGAAACTTCATTAGTCCAACCAAAAAGGCTCAGTCCTGGTACTGAAAACCAGAAGTAAGGAAACACCAGTTCTTCAGATACATGGGGTATCTTGTCTAGTTAAGGCGTGCCACTTTCATTTAAAAGGCATGCATTATTGTTTGTTAAGCTGGACCTTATGTGTTAACCCATTCAACAGCAGTCACACTGTTAATTGATTATGTGGACCCATGTCGAGATATTGTTTGGGATCTATTGAACTATGTGTTAAGGATTATAGACTAAGTATTCTTTTTGATGATGATGTAATAAACAAACTCTATAGCCAGACTGAAACGCATGAAGATCACTTCACAATCTTCTCAGTACAGGAATAGTTTCCTTTTAAAATCTGCTTATCAATTACAACCTCCAATTTAGAAGGAAAGAAACTGTTCTCTTCTGCTGTGTTTTTATTTATTTGTGCATTTGGAATACTTATTAGTTGTCATCTCCAAAAATGCAAGTAGGGGAAAAATGGAATGAAAAACTTACAGTGACTGAAACTGATAAAATCATAAGCAGCAGTGTAGCAGAGTTAAAAAGTGGGATAAAAGCTGCCATAAAAACAGTTCAGTGTAATATTTCTAAACAAGGGCAGTAAAATTGCAACCAGCAAGAAAAAACATGGTAAAACAATTCAGCACACAGCATTACAATTACAAACAATAGTCAGAAAAATATTCCTAAAACTGAACAGACTAGGCACCAGGTGAGTTACTGCAGTGAGGGCATTCTGCCACTGAAATGTCACCATTGCCAAGGCTTTGTCTGTAGTTGCTTGCCAGCCACATTCCTTCAAGGTAGGGCCCCTGACACTTAGCTCAACTGGCAGCAGTTTCACACTGAAATAGGTGATCCTTTAAGTCACTTGGTCACAGCATGCTTAAGGATTTAAAGGGAAGCATCTGAAAAAGAGCTGTGAGCCAACAATATTCCTTAAAAATGGTAGTTTCCACCATTCACACCAGTAAGAAGACTTGCTCTGCAATCTATACCATTAGATATTTCCAAATCTTTTCAAAGGCACCACCATGAACAACCCAATACAATAATCCAACCTAGATACAACCAGGGTATGGATAATCATATCCAAATCTCACTTCTTATGGGAAGTCCATAGCTAGCATGATTAAAGTCACCACATGCAACAGACCTAGGAAATTCCATATGTTGGCAAAGAGCTAAAGTACCCCAAATTATGAATCTAATCCTTCAGGGTAGAAGGTAACCCTGTCCAAAACTGGTTGATTCCTTCATCACTGGTTAGCTATACTGTTGATATACAACACTCAGGCTTATCAGGTCTAAGCTTCTACTAGTTCAAGGAACCCACTCACTCTGATGACAAAGAGAAACAGGGTTGGGTATTATCAGCATAATGCTGGCACCATATGACTTCTAAACGACCTTTTCTTGCAGGCTCATGCAGAAATTAAATATTATGGGGGACAATGCAACATAACCTTGAGGGACTCTACCACACAAATGCCATGGAGCTGAGCAACTGTCCCCCTGCACCATCTTCTGGAACTGAGCTGCCAGATACAACTAATATCACTAAGCACTAGGATCCCAGGAACTTATCTTGATCAAAAAGGTTTCATAATAAATTATGCTTAGAAATGTAGTAGAACCAGCAAGGTCATACCACTTTGTGACCCCACAATCCCTCTTCTGGCATAAACAATCTATCAATCAAGATATTTTCAGTTAAAAATCAACTAAGAAGGCAAACCAAAACGGGTCCAGATTTTCCCCACCATTTGCGAACCCCAGGCTATCCAGGGGCTGTATCCCTTTCTGCATATTGAAAGTTTTTTAAAAAATCTCATTTAAAAGACACAGTTACAAATATTCATTAAGTCTTTTCCCATAATCTGTTTTCCTGACTTTGTATCTCAACTCAGATCCTGCTGAAACCAGTGACAAATTCCTTACAGCTTTCTAATGAAGTTGGATTGGATCTTTTATTGCTAGATATAACACCTGAATTGACAGAATGAATAAGTTAAGACTATACACTGAACTTTAATAAATGTAGTCAGCAGCTACTTTCCCCAGCTGTAATGCTAACTAATGTTCCTCCTACTGTGTTTTAGAAGGAAATAGGGCAGCAGGAAACATTTAATTTACAGAAGATGCTTGCTGCTATTGTGAAGATGGCTGACATTGTAGTAAGTAAACACTTTGTAAGACTACTTTTTAAAATGCTTAACAATAACAACTGTTCGTTTGAAGAGAAAGGGAAAATCACAGCAACCAACATGCAAGCTAAGTGGCTGCTTTTATGAGTAACACTTTTCAATAGGAAAAAAGTGCTCTTGAATATAAAGTGTCATCAAAAATTCTACATGATGTAATTTTTCATGGCTATAGAATGTAATATATATAAGAAGTACATTCTGACCACCCATTCATGCATTATTGGAATAGGTTAATAATTACAGTCTACATGTACAGTTAGGTGGCCTCGGGCCAGTCACAGTTCTTTCAGAACTCTCTCTGCCATGCAGAGGCAGGTAATGGCCAACTACCTCTGAATACCTAGATTTTCTGCTGACATAATATCTTCTGATTCTGCAATCTCCAAGGGACACATTACTTTTTCCCTAAAACAATAGAAAAAGTTGAAGTATCACTGATCAGGAATATTCAGATATTTAAAGACTGTATTTATATACCAAACAAGCTATCTTTTGCATTTCTAGCTTTAAAAAAGAAAAGTTCGTTAAAAGTTCCTGTTAGAATATGTTCTGCAAGTACTTGTAGGCATAACTTATCTCAAATCACTTGATAATTTATTAATAAATTATATCCTCTTATTGTCCCTTTGGTAAACAATCTGAAGACATGACAAAAGGAACAATTTATTTATTACTGCACTGAGTTAAATCTTCTGTGATGGCAGGCTACACTTCCAGTGCTATCCTAGGCAAAATTGAAGCTTTCTAAATACACTGAAGTAACTCTGCTTAGGATTGCACATTTTTTTCACAGATTTCATAACCCTATATTGAGTCTGTTCTTTCCTGGTTGGCCCAGGATGGCCTGACCTCATCAAATCTTGGGTTGGTGCTGGGTAGTATCTGGATGGGAAACCCAGAGTTGTTAGCCAGATGTAGGCAATGGCAAACCAACTCTGAACATCTCTTGCCTTGAAAATCCCATGTGGGTGCCAGGTTGTCTGATTTGACAGCACATTCCTTCACAACAATATTGGATCCACTAATAATCCATTTCGATGGTTTGAAGTTGGGCAGCCCCATTCAAACTAATGTGGCAGCACCCAGCCACTCCCCTGGAGGTTTCTTGGAAATGTGGGGAAGCTTAAAAGACGAAAAGCCTTCCTACCGCCAGGAAGCCCCTACTGAACCGATTAGACTTGCGTAAGTCAGCCGTCCTGTAAGCCAGCACAAAAGGGAGAACAACCAGGAGGGAGCCAACTAAAGTCTGCTCCTACCTTTGCTATGCCCCCGGATTGCCTCTGCTATGCCAGCGGTGGCAGGGTACAGGGACACTGGCACCATGTCCAGTGCCACATCCCAGCACTGGGGAGAGTTGCACTGGCTGTTTTGCCCCTCCACTGGGCAAGTGCCTCAGGAAGGGCTAATCCGCCAGGGCAGCTGCATGCCATTTCCACAGGTGGATCCCCCCCCCCACCTTTGGATGGGGCCATACATTGCATGAGAAATTAATTATCTGCTTAAACCAAAGAACAAAATAGGATGCTGTATACAGCCACGTTAAAAGATTATCATGCATACTAAATCATTTAGAATAGTGCTGAACTTATAAAATGAAATTCAGACTATGCATATTATTAAATATGCTTAATGAAGCTTGAATTTTGTCTTAATCCCTTCAGGACTCCCATCAGAGTAAAACATTTCCTTTCTATCCTTAAGATTAAAATCAATTGTGTGGGAAGCAGGATGGAAGATGCATTAAAGACATAGTTTTCTCAAATACATGAATCATGCAAATCTTGCCTTTTGAACAGGCACTGGGGATGCACAACTCCAAGGAAAAAAAACCTGCAGTGTTCAGCCAGGTTGCACTGCATCTTCATCGTGCCAACATGACACCCATGCTCCACAAATAGAACAAAGGAATTGATGGTGCTTCCCAATTAATGGTCACATTTCACAACAGCAGCATCTCAAAACATATTCAAGTTCATCAGGCACAACACCCAACCAATATACGATGCCTGAAAGTCAGCACATGCATTCTTATGAAAAGGTCATCACACAGCAATCACAGTAAAAGAAGCAGCAGGTTAAAAGTTAGATGAACAAAGCAAGAGGCTGGATAAACAAAGAAAGGCTGGATAAGCAACAGTGTCCCACCAGCGGTGAGAGGGCTGGGACGGGGTGCTCTTGCTCAACGCCAGAGACCCCCAGAGGGTGTTTGGGGTGAGTGGCAGGGATCCCCCCTCCGTGCTCATGAGACTTTTCTACTTGGCAAGAAAAATCGGGCATGGCCCAGAGGGAATATGGCGGCGGCTCTCAGATGGAACACTTCCAGGGTGCGGGGCACCATCCTTCAGTAGATTGCCTCGTTTCTCTGGGACCGGAGTCAGCAAGTGTGGTGTGGGGACCAAGCCTCCCGGAAGTGCCCGCTTCAGTGCGGAGTGCCTCAAGGAGCGCTGTTGTCCCCACTATTATTCAACATCTATATGCGACCCCTTCCTCAGTTGGTATGGAGCTTTGGGCTGACGTGCCATCAATATGCTGATGACACCCAGCTCATTTTGTTGATGGAGAGGGGAGTGGTCGCCGCCCCTGCAGCTCTCCAGCATTGTTTGGAGGTGGTTGCTGGTTGGTTGCAGCAGAGCAGGTTAAAACTGAATCCAGCGAAGATGGAGATCCTCTGGGTGGGGCGTGAAGGGGAGGTCGGGGGTTTTCAGCTGCTGGTGTGGGAGGGGGCTACGTTGGCGCCGGCCTCTTCCATTCGCAGCCTGGGAGTCCACCTGGATTCGTCTCTTTCAATGAGACCCAGGTGGCCCATGTAACCCGGGTTGCATTTTTCCATCTTCGTCAGGCCCGGCAGCTGGCCCCCTTCCTCTCCCAAGCAGACCTGGCCACTCCCAAGCAGGCCTGGCCACTGTGATCCATGCAACGGTCACCTCCAGGCTAGACTATTGCAACTCGCTCTACGTGGGCCTTCCCTTGTGTCTGATTTGGAAATTAAAACTGGTCCAGAATGCAGGGGCTCGTTTGCTCACAAGGGGTGCCACCAGAGACCACACCTTACCTGTGTTACGCCATCTGCACTGGTTATCGGTCGAATTCCAAATCATTTTCAAGGTGCTGATGTTAACCTTTAAGGCCTTGCGTGGCCTGGGACCTTCGTGCCTGCGGGACCATCTTGCCCCATATGTCCCGAATCGGCCTCTGCGTTCAACAGAGGCCAATCTGTTGGTGATCCCTGGCCCCTCAGTGATGTGGCTGGCCTCCACCTGGGCCTGAGTCTTTACAGCTCTGGCCCCTGCCTGGTGGAATGCTCTCCCTCCAGCTGTCAGGGCCCTGCGGGATCTTAATGAGTTCTGCAGGGCCTGCAAGACTGAGCTGTTCCACTGGGCCTTTGGGGAGGCCAGCCACTGATGGCCTCCTCCTTTTATAACATTGGTGGATCCTGCCGTCCCTCCCCGCAGGGGATTTAGTAGTGGGTTGCCATCTGTTGTGTTCAGTACTAGAACGCTGTGTTTTAATGGGGTTTGGTTTAATATGTATAGAGCCATAACTATTTATTTAATTAATTCTGGTTATCCATTGATTTTATACCACCCTCTGGGAGAGGGCGGTATACAAGCATAATAAATAAATAAAATAAAATAAAAATAAAAACTATTCATGGGCCTGGCACCCCTCTTTGGACAGAATAACTCTTTAAGACATGGCACTCCACCTTTTGAACCTTAAAGGTTATTGATGACTTTGCATCCATGAATGCAAAAAAGAAATATTTTACTTAGACCAGATTATGTAAACTATATAAGTTTGCTAAAACAGAATGATGCCATATACTACTGCTCTCTGTAAACTTTACTTTGCTTCATTAGTTTTTTCTTAAATACTGAGGCAACCCAATTTTTCATATTCTTGCATGCAACAAAATACAGAAATGGTCTCTGATTTTGCTCTTCTCATCTTGTTCTTTAGATTCTAACTATGTAATAAATTCCTAACTCACAGTTAACATCATTTTGCTTTTGCAACCTGTTTCTGAGGTAAAACCTCCTCTGTCTTTCCATTTTTGCTCAGGGAACAAACGTGAAAAGCCCTCTTATTCCCACAGCAAGGAGAATTCTTGCATATGGTCCCTGTGTACAGCAATGTTTACATCTATAGTTCCCAAGCTTTGTACATAGACACATGTGTCTGTAGAGTTTAGTGGCAAAGCCCCTGAAATCATACCAGCCCAATCTATCTTGATGTCCAGTTTGAGTGGTCCAATCCCCCTTCCAACAACCATCTTCTTGTGATCAGATGGAGCTTCTGGTTTCCTTCCAAACCCTCCCTTAAGTTTGCCACATAATTCACATGTGTGTACCTGGCCCAGTGTTTGATCAGAACTTGCAAGTAAAACATTTATAGAATCTGAAGACTGCACCGCAGCTTAACGGGAAATCTCCATGAAGAAAAGAAATGTCCCTAAATGGACATGCTGAAAATAGAATGTAAGACCACTGATGTAAGATATGTGTAGCTTCATCATGCAAGAAATAAGTTGGGGTATGTACAAATACTTTGTCTTCAGAAGACACCTGTCAAAAGCAAAGGCTTATGTCCATAATCAGAGAAGAAACTCTTCCTGTAATATCATGAGGATCACAATAATCATAATGCTAACAGATGTTTCAAAACTATTAAATACTGCTTCTTAACTCTTAAACTTAAACTTACTTTCTCTTTCTTCCAACTCTGGAGCTACTTTTCTTATTACAAGTTTTTGTCAAAGCTTTCATCTAAGAAACAAATAACAACAATGACATAAATTATATATTCGTAATATGATATTCAGTAATCTGCGCATGAGCTCACATTCATAAAAAGGATTGGTGTTCATATCATTAATTACCCACACACTTTCTAGCCATATTGTTTATTAGGAATCACTATGTAGAGCCTCCCTAGCTGCAACCTTTGACAGAGAGAGAGAGAGAGAGAGAGAGAGAGAGAGAGAGAGAGAGAGAGAGAGAGAGAGAGAGAGAGTGAGGGTTTACTACCACTCAATTTAAACTCTTTCTGTAGCAATGAAAATGTTCTCCAAGTTCACAAATACAGTAGCTATCCTGATCATTATCAGAGTCTCAAAATCTTAAGATTACTGCACAAGATAAAATCATGAATCTTGGTTAAGATACCTCTGAGATATATACTGTCTACCAATTTGCATAATGTCAACAAGTGTTACCATGGTAAAATGATTAGTTATTCTGTTGTTTCATTCCCAAGTGGGATTCTATATTTATCTCTTTATTCAGATTCTTAACCTCCCTCCCTATACTGTTCACTTAAAACTATGAGTAAGCTTTATATACAAAGTAATGGCTTAAAAATAAGAGAAATGTAAATATGAATTAATGATATGGATCTCAAAAGTAAGCTACTGACATCTCAAAGAAAGTTTACATAATTTGTCCAGTAAAATGTGACAATTGATGTTGGTGACATCAACACAGGTTAGAAATAGCTGCTGAAACTGAAGGTAGAAGGTAAGGCAGGAAGCTGACTTGCAAAACTGTGATCTGAGAGAAATCAAAATGGTGGTGGACCTTATCCACGTAAGAGATCTTATGTATCGTTTCGCAGTCCAGAATTAACTCTAGGAAGACGATCACTGGATTGCAATGATCATGGTCTGATCCTCCAAGTAAATTCTTGGTCATTACAATATATATAAGCACCCCACACATATATACACAAAACTGCTCTACTAAGTAAGTTGTGGGTTCAAACAAGTAGGGAAACAATAACTTTACATATTATAGTGAAAATCCCTTTGTCTGTCCTGCAGATGAGCCAAGCCCAGAGGCGTAGTCCAAGGGGGTAAGGGGGCGATAAACCGGGCATGCACTCCTGTGTGGACATGGTGGGGGCATTCCGAGGGCATTCCGGGGCGGCGGGCGTTTTGGGGCAGGACAGGGCAGAGGACGCACCAGTGCACCGGGTGCTTTCCCCCCTTGCTACGCCTCTGGCCAAGACTTTTTTGTAAAATTTGCATGCCTAGAAATAAAACAACAACATGTTTTTGGATGCCAAAATTTACTTAAACTCCTGAATGAGTGTTTCTTGCATGTTTTCAGAAACATTAACACCCTTCTCATATAATGTGAAAAAATGGTCTGAGACCCAGTTTGTTACAAAAGAAATGTCATAGTAATCTTTTCTGATACATATCTCAGAGGCGTAGATACAATAGGGACATCCGGGGGAAAATGACCAGGGCACCCAACATTGGGGCCGCAAAAAAATTTGGGCTCATTTCGATTTTCGGGGGGTATTTTTACTGTTTTTACATTGTCAGCCAGAGAGGGCGCAGTTTTTAGGCTATTGGCACCAAAATTTCAGGCGATTGTCAGGTGACACACCTTATAATACCAGCCAAGTTTGGAGAAGTTTGGTTCAGGGGGTCCAAAGTTATAAACCCCCAAATGGGGTGCCCCCATCCCCATTGTTTCCATTGAGAGCTAATGGTAGATGGGGCTACCCTTTTGAGTGTCCATAACTTTGGACCCCCTAAATCAAACTTCACTAAAACTGGGTGGCTTCATCAGGAGAGTCTGCTGAAGATAGCCTAAAATTTTGGTACTGTTAACTTAAACATCGCTCCCCTGACATTCACCCTCAAATGTATTTAATTTATTTTTTGTTACAATTTTGGGAACAATTTATGACTGAATAATAAGTTAGGGTTAGGGTTAAGGCAAGAGCAGGGATCGGGCTTGCCTTAGTGTTATGTTGATTTCTAGGGCGTACTCTGAGATTAGGACAATGGTCAGTTTCAGGTTTTGGGTTTTTGTTACTATTTGGGAACAATTTATGACTGAATAAATTAAATAAAAACAATAAGTTGAGGTTAGTGTTAAGGCAAGAGCAGGGGCTCGGGCTTGCCTTAGCATTACATTGATTTCTAGGGCGCAGTCCGAGAATAGGGCTATGGGAAATTTCAGGTTTGGGGGTTTTGCCTTAACCCTTGCCCTTGCCTGAACCCTAACCCTAACTTTTACTTTTATTTAATTTTTTCAGTCATAAATTGTTCCCCAAATTGTTATAAAACCCCGAAACCTGAGACAGACCGTAGCCCTCTTGTCGGACTGCGCCCTAGAACTCAACGTATCACTAAGACAAGCCTGAGCCCCTGCTCTTGCCTTAACCCTAACCAGGCTTGAATTAGTTTTACGTTGGGTTCTAAGGCGCAGTTGAAGAATAGGGCTATGGTCAGTTTCAGGTTTTGCTTTTTTATTATAATTTGGGAACAATTTATGACTGAATAAATTAAATAAAAAATAAGTTAGGGTTAGGGTTAAGACAAGAGCAGGGGCTCGGGCCTGCCTTAGTGTTACGTTGAGTTCTAGGGCGCAATCTGAGATTAGGGCTATGGTCAGTATCAGGTTTGGGGTTTTGCCTTATCTGTTGCCTATGCCTGAACCCTAACCTTAACCCTAACAGGGGCTCAGAATTGCCCTAGTGTTACGTTGAGTTCTAGGGCGCTGGGTCTTTGTTATAATTTTGGGAACAATTTATGACTGAGTAAATTAAATAAAAATAATAAGTTAGGGTGAAGGTAGGGGAAGGGGCTCAGGCTTGCCTTAGTGTTACATTGAGTTCTAGGGCATAGTCCGAGAATAGGGCGATGGTCAGTTTTAGGTTTTGAGTTTTTGTTACAATTTTGGGAGCCTGACCCCCTTGCTCTTGGCTGAACCCTAACCCTAACCTTAACTTTTATTTTTATTTAATTTTTTCAGTCATAGTTCTCAAAATTGTTATAAAAATCCGAAACCTGAGACAGACCATAGCCCTATTCTCGGACTGCACCCTAGAACTCAACGTAACACTAAGGCAAGCCTGAGTCCCTGCCCTTGCCTTAACCCTACACAAAGCTATTATTTTTATTTATTTTTATTTAATTTATTTTTTGTTACAATTTTGGGAACAATTGATGACTGAAAATATTTAGAGAAAGCTGGACAAAGTGTATAACAGACTTCTCTCCGCGATATACCTCTGAAGATACTAGCCACAGATGCAGGTAAAACATTAGAAACCTTAGGAACAAGATCTACAAGACCACAGCCATGCAGCCCAGAAAACCCACAAGAACCAACATTGAAAATGATGCTGGGAATCTACCCTGAAACAGCACCACTTTCAATGTTTTTTAAACTAGGGAGCCCAGAGTCTCCCTTTAAGGTGGATTTAAAAGGAGAATCTGGGCTCTCTGGTTTAAACAACATTAATAGTGATGCTGTTTCAGGGTGGATTTCCCCCCTTCAAAAATAGCATCACTTTCAATGATGCAAAACTCAGATTTTGTCCCAGGCTCCATTTTCCTTAGCTACACCTCTGACATATCTGAAATAATTGCAAAGGAAATTCAGTCCTTTGGTCCACTAAAGTGTTGCTGAATACTGATGGGTTTTTTCAGATACTGCTTAGCAAAATGCCAGCTTTGAGTTCTAACAAAATATAAATAAAATTATAAAATAATACACTGTAAGAGTACATATAAGAGTGTAAAATTGTAAGCATATATCTTACTGTTTTGCTGCATGATATTATATCAGTTTCATCTTCTTTGTTCTTAACTGTGTCTATTAAGCAAGCATCATGAAATCAGTTGAAGCAATATATGAGAAACTATTATTTATATATTTAAAAGTTTTTTGATATGTTCTATGCTATATAAAGTTGCAGCAACAATATCAAACTCGAATATAGGTTTCATCATTTTATAATATATTACCTTTCTGTACAGATGTAACTAATTAGATAAGATTCTACCCCATTCCCTCACAAAAACATATACAATCTTCTATGGTGACTTTATTTGCTATGTGGAGTTTGCACAATACCACAGTATCACCACCCCCACCTTCTCCAAACTGTAAACTTCATGATGTTTGGGCATCATGAATGTAGACACTGACCGAAAACATGCTTACAAGTCAGGCATGGAAGGCTGTGGGAGCAATCTGTTCAGTCTTTATTCTGCTTTGAGCAGGAAGTTGCTCAAAGAGGAAGTAACTATCAAAAAGGTCCAGAAACCCATTGTGAATATGCACACAAGGTTGTGGAAACATGTGTATAGTTGACATTAATGGGCCTTCTTGTCAAGCACTTAAACATATAAGTCTCACATTTCATTAAAGATTGTATTTGTTGTAGGGGAGTAACCAAATTACTCTGCTAAGTAACCAAATTACTCTGAGCCAACTAGTCAGATCATTTTTATTTACTTAATTTCTATTTTCCTCCCCAATGGGGCTGCAATGTGACTGACAACATTCTCTTCCTCTCCATATCAACCTCACAACAACCGTGTGAACTACATTAGGCTGAGGTACAATATGTGCGACTGCCCAAGGTCACTTAGCAAGCTTCCATGCCAGAGTAAGGATGGAACCGGGTTTTTTCAGATCCTAGTCCATCACTACTTAAACATTTAAGGCATTTTGTTTGATCCTAAGGCTCACTTTGTTTGTGTGACATCTCTCTCAATTCCCCCTCTCCTGCAGACTTCCAAAAGACACCCCATACTGTTTCCAGTAACATCCCCACTCCCAACCAGGACTACAAGGGACACAGAAAGTTGCAGCAGGGAGTTAGAGTTAGGGTTACATTAACATGGTTTAGGACACAGTGCTTAGGACTAACCATTTTGCAATAATTATATTATAATAAGGATCTGCCACACACACTAGAAGGCTAAAATGACAAATAAACTAATTAACAGTTGCATGTAAAACAATGTAAGACAATGGGCTGGATCCAGCCACTTTCACTCAGACTAACACAATTCCACTCCTTATCCCAGTCAAAACCCCAGTATAGCCACTCTAGGAAGTCAGACACCAGCTGAAAAGCTCGTTGGATCCAACACAACATATAAAGATAAATTAAAATCCAGATATACCTTTTTTTGATAAGTAGCACATTTCGATCCTTTTCTCAGAAGAACAGGTGACCAACTTGATGCCTTCTTCCAATGCACTTTCAAACCAGTTTTTTTTCCTCTTACAAGTGTCAGGCTATGAACAAAAAAAAATGTGTTGGTGCATAGCATTAGTACCTTTTCCCAGAAATCTTGTATTCGTTTAAAAATGTGCAAAAATGAAAGAGAATCAGTAGATTTGTAATTAGGGTCTGTACATTCCATGCAATTCCATGATAATTCAATCTAAAACATAAAGAATGTGTTATAAAATCTTGATACTAAAAATAACTTCTCCATTATTAGAAGTTAGAAATTTGTACCTGTATTCTGTCACAAGATAGAGCCACACAGTTACTTCATGTAATAGACCTGATATTAGCGGATAACAAACAGAATACTTGTCTGTACTTACAGGGAAGGGACTCAGATGCCAAAATACCATGGGCTAAACCAATATGTGGATTGGTGGTCGACAGTTAGCAACTAGATTTGTTGCTTCATACTAATTTCAAATCACTTAATGTATTTTATTATTTTAATTTACTCAAGCTTCAAAAGGAAGCACATTTCTGATCTGGCAGAGTTTTTTTAAATGAAATGTTAGCAGGAACAACCCTGCCAAACTGAAGATAGGAAGAAAAATTAACCACAGAACATCCATGACATCATTTCCAAGTTCATCTCATAAATGACAACACTGTCGACACAACAGTAATTTTTGCATTATTTCTCCCACTGCTAGCTTGCCAAGCGGTGGCAGGGAAGTCTCCCACTAGAACAACCCGGCCATAGGGTTGGTCAATGCTAAAAAAATTCGGTAAAATTCGGATTTGGGTATTTTGGGGTATAAAATGATTTGACTGCCCGAATCCGAATCATAGCCGATTCGGATATGCCTGAAAATTCAGTAAAATTCAAAAAATTCGGGTCTGTTTTATTATATTTTTTGGTGTTTTTACACATTTTGGCCTGCAGGGGGTGCAATTTTAAAGCTAGCAGCACTAAACTTTCAGGATTTCATCCAGAGACTGTCCTGATGACTCTCCCCAAGTTTGGTGAAGTTTGGTTCAGGGGGGGCAAAGCTATTGACCCTCAAAAGGGGTGCCCCATCCCCCATTGTTTCCAATGGAAGCTAACAGAAGATGGGGGCTACACTTTTGAGCGTCCATAACTTTGGACCCCCAGAACCAAACTTCACCAAACTTGGGGAGTATCATAAGGACAGTACTTGTATGATACCCTGAAATTTTGGTGACAGTAGCTCTAAAACTGCGCCCCTCACAGTCACCCAAAGAAATTTCCCAGATTCTGTGCTCTGTAGTGGCTGGCTGGCTCAATTGCAGCCAATGGGAAATTTCTGTGGGAGGGCTGTAGAGTGCACATTTCTCATGGTAAACCCACAAAACTTTCAGGGTGTCTTCAGGAGAGTCTCTTCATGACCCCATCCAGGTTTGGTGACCGTTGCTTCAAGGAGTTCAATGTTATGGGTAGGGGCCATCTCCACTGCCCCACATAAGCAAAGTTCTTCAAAACCTGGATGAATTGTCATCCAGAGACTCTCCTGAAAGATACCCTAAATGTTTTGTGACTGGTACCTTTGATAGAAATGTCAGCACCCCACAGCCCTCCACCCAGAAATTCCCCATTGACAGTAATACAGAAGTCACTGCAGAAAAAAGAATCTTGGGCAAATTTTTGGGGGTGCCTGCAGGGGCACATTTTTAGACATATCAGTACCAAAATATCAGGATATCATCAGGAGACTGTCCTGATGACACCCCCAAGTTTGCTGCAGTTTGGTTTAGGGGGGCCAAATTTATGGACCCTCAAAATGGTAGCCACCATCTCCTTAGCTCCCATTGGAAACAATGGAGGATAGGGGGCCCCCTTTGAGGGTCCATAACTTTGGCCCCTCTGAACCAAACTGCACCAAACTTGGGGGGTGTCATCAGGACAGTCTCCTGATGATACCCTGAAATTTGGTGCCACTAGCTTTAAAAATTCCGGTTTGCATGTTTCACCGCTCCTGCACATGAAGCCTGCTGGAGTGAGTGAGCGGTGAAACACGCAAACCAGCATTTTTAAAGCTAGTGGTACCAAAATTTCAGGGTATCATTAGGGGACTGTCCTGATGATACCCCCAAAGTTTGGTGCAGTTTGGTTCAGGGGAGCCAAAGTTATGGACTCTCAAAGGTGTAGTCGCCATCCCCTATCAGCTCCCATTGGAAACAATGGGGGGGATAGATTCCACCCCTTTGAGGGTCCATACCTGAACCAAACTGCACCAAACTTGTTGGGCATCATCAGGAAAGTCACCTGATGATACCCAGATAATTTGGTGGCGATACATCTCAAAATGCATCCCCTGCAGGCACCCCCAGAAATTTGCTCAAGATTCTTTGTTCTGCAGTGACTTAGCTGTATTGCTGTCAATGGGGAATTTCTGGTAGAGGGCTGTGAGGTGCACATTTCTGAAGGTATGGTCACAAACTTTCAGGGTTATCTTCCCAGGAGAGTTTCTGGATGACACCATCCAGGTTTGGGGAACTTTGCTTCCAGGGGGATTTAATTCTATCTGTATGCATCCGAAAAAAGCGGTAGGGCCCATCTCCCACTGCCCCCTGAAGCAAAGTTCCCCAAACCTGGATGGTGTCATCTAGAGACACTCCTGAAGATACCCTGAAAGTTTTGTGGGTTTACCATGAGAAATATGCACTCCACAGCCCTCTATCAGAAATTCCCCCTTGACAGCAATGCAGCTAAGTCACTGCAGAACAAAGAATCTTGTGCAAATTTCTGGGGGTGCCTGCAGAGGGCACATTTGTAGATGTATCAGTACCAAAATTTCTGAGTAACTTCAGGAGACTGTCCTGATGATACCCTCCAAGTTTGGTGCAGTTTGGTTCATGGGGGCCAAAGTTATGGACCCTCAAAAGGGTAGCCCTCATCTCTTTCGTTCCCATTGGAAAGAATGGGGGATAGGGGCACCTCTTTTGGGGGTCCAAAACTTTGGCCCCTCTAAACCAAACTGCACCAAACTTGGGGGGTATCATCAGGACAGTCTCTTTCTGATACCCTGAAATTTTGGTGCCGATATGTTTAAAAATGCGCCCCCTGCAAGCCGAAACGTGAAAAAACACAAAAAACCCGCAATTCAGCTGGTGATCCAAATCCCATGGATTCAGATCTGATAGGATTCGGACAGCTCAGATTCGGACCCTGCTCGTCCGAATCCGTCCGAATCAGTGCAGATTCGGTAAAAATCCAGATTTGGACTGTCCGAATCTCCAACCCTACCCGGCCATCACCCTGTGTTCTGTATAACAGTCAGATGTGAGTTGTTCCCATGTGTGTGGTGTATGTGAAGAAGTTTTAGCCTTCCCCCCCATACCATTTTCCCAATCTAAATCAGTCGGGCGGGCAGGGGGAGAGTACTATTTGGTCATGGTGGGGGAGGGCAGCCGCACATCCAGGGTGGTGATGGTGAAAAACTCAGGGTTTACACTGGGCTACATTTTTCCTTGATACGCCTCTGTCATTTAGTGACCTCTTAAGCCCTTTTCTGTTTAGGGAAATGGTGCAGCAGAAAGTTAAAGCCCTTTGTCCATGCACACCACATTTACAGTCTGAACTGGGGAGCATGCATGCAGTAACTGAGGAGTACCCACAACTCTTTTCTGTTACATAAGGTTGGGATCCTGAACCCAACCTGTGTACTCCATAATGTGTAAGAGTCACCATTTTGCAAGCCAGGCGAGAAGAGGGAGGAATTTGACAAGCATGAAACTTGACATTGTAAGTATAAATAATATATAAATAAAATGTAATTGAGCATCACACCATGTTTAGGGATATCAACTCAGTGCCAGGCATGCAGGAGAACAAATGAAGGTGCACCTGATAGAACCATCTGCCTTTTGCTTTGACACTGATGCATGAATGTTGCCTTCTTTCCTTTGTGCTCAACTATGATATGCTGGAGAGATAAAACTGGATTGCCAGTCATCATTAATTTTTTTTAATAGCCGTGAGGAAGTAAGTTAATAAGGCTTCCTGTCCCTTTTTTCAGACTGGAATTAATTGTGGGGGAGGGCTATCTTGAAAGTGGTGCAGAAGGGAAGTTAAGTTATTCCCTCTCTCTGAATCCCAGTACCAACGCCTTGATACAAATAGCCTTCCATCATGGCTCCTTTTTAAAGAAATCTACAGTGCTATCCTAAGAAGAGTTACATCCTTCTAAGGCCATTAACTTCAACAGACTTAGAAAATGTCATTCTGATTAATATGGCATTTGAATTGCTGACCTCCAACAACCTGTGTAGCTGAACACTTAGCAGTTAGTAGTTAAATCTGGGGTTTCATGGGAAGTTCTGCGACCCTTTTAACTAATCTTTTTCTTTTGTAGTGCAAGGGATGTAGTGCAAGGGATGTAGTGCAAGGGATGCAACTTTAAGGGGGAGACCAGGGTGGATACAGGCAGTGATGGGATTCAGCTGGTTCGGGCAGACCAGTTGTGAAAAGCCCCCTCAGTCCTCCTTCCCTGGGGGAAGCGATGGGGCTTTTAGCGCCTTGGAGCCCAGGGCAGGGAGGAGAGCTGAGCAGCTCTGGGGGTGGGTGGAGCAGAGGGCTTTCCTCTGGTGGGGAGGAGACTTGACGAGCTGGGAAGTGCTGGGAGTGGTAGGCCAGAGGGCTGCCATCTCCTGCCTCAACCTCTATCAATGTTGATGGAAGTTGAGTGGGGGGGTAGCGCAGCAGCCAGCGGCAAGTCATGGGTGGGCCCACCGGCTGCTGCCGCCTCCCACCTCAACATTCCATCACCACTGATGGAGGTTGAGCGAGGGGGGGTGGGCCCACCAGCTGCTGCTGCCTCCTTGCTCAACTGGAACCAGTTGTTAAATTATTTGAATCCCACCACTGGATACAGGCCTTTAAAAACCTCTCCATTCCATGCTATTTTCCTAACAAAAATTGCCATACGCATACTTCAAGGATGCTTTCACCCTCCCCACTGGACAAAAACTTTTTTGTAGATTCTGTGTTAGACATCCTTCTCTTGTTGCTGTATCCATATATCCATGTAGAGTTGCCAACCTCCATCTGAGGCCTGGAGGTCTCCCAGAATTAAGGAGATCAGTTCGGCAGAAGAAAAAGTCTGCTTTGGAGGGTGAATTCTATGGCATTGTACCCTGCTGAGATCCCTCCCCTCCCAAGCCCCATTCTCCCAGGCGCCACTCCCAATCTCCAAGATTTTCACAACCCAGAGTTGGAAACCCTCTAAAGAAATCTACAGTGCTATCCTAAGCAGAGCTACTTCTTCATCTAAGCCCATTATCTAAGCCCTCTGTCTAGAAGAGGAAAGTAGAGTTGTAGCTGGTATTTTCCCTCCACTTAGTCTGCAGCAGGATGGAAGACATCATTGTGAATCCCAGTCTGGTCAGATCTCAGAAGCTAAACAAGGTTGGTACTTGGAAGGGAGACCTCCAGAGAAAACTCTGCAGAGGAAGACAATGCAAACCACCTGCCCTTTTTACTTGCCGTGAGTCGATGGTGACTTTTCACATGCAGTCTACAGCATTGCCTTGGTCCAGGGGATGCAAGCAATAAGTATGCCTTTGTGCCTAGTTAGAAGCACCAGAAACAGACCAGTGCAAGCATAAGAAACCATTTATTTAAAACTCCCTCCAAGCCACTCGCACCTATCAGTGCAACTATCTTTGACATCAATACATGCGCAAGCCTATTGAGGAAACATTCTCTTATGTTTTCCCCGCCTCTCCTCTCCACAATCCAGTCTGCCACGTACCAAGAAATGGAGACTGCTAAAAATGACAGAATATCACAGAACATTATTTTAAATTTAATTTTTGAATAATAACAGTATTAATAAAAACAGGTTTTTCACTTTAGTGTGATTGGTTAATATTTCAAATGCATATCCACTACTTAAAGTCTGCAAAAGAACATTTTTAAAATGGAGTATTTCAACCAGGATTTGGCAGATCAAAGAACAGACTGCATCTTGGTAAATGTTGTGTGTTAATATTTACATTTACTTAATCTGAAGTCAAATTTGTGCCTTTGCTACAAAGAAAAAAACAATTAAAATTCTTTAGGGGCTAAGATGAAAGGTTCATATTCTTAATTACTCACAACCTAATTAGTCCTAGCATGTTTATCCAGAAATAAATCCCACTGAGTGGATCAATGGGACTTACTCCCTGGTAGGACTGCAGATGACTACAGGCTCAGTGCCACAGCAAAGGATATACAGCGAAAGAAGTTTAGAGCATTGCCTTCATATTGTAGAATAATTCCAGTCTGACAGAAGTGCCTTTAGCTTGTTGCTAGGCACCAATAACGGAACTCAGCATCCTATCCCTGTTTATGCAAAAATGGTAAGTTGCATTCTCCTTGATCATAAAGAGAACTGATTAGAAGCAATGCATATTTTCTCTCCTTTTATCATCTCACCAAGAAGACTATTTATTGCAGCCCTAGTCTATGTTTAGTACAGTTTATATTAGCAATCAGGGTTTTTTCCCTGGAAGAAGATACATCATTGGGAAGACACGCTATTTTTATAGTCCAAGAATTAAGGCTGCAATGGACAAAAAAGAGCTTTCCCCTGTTTGCCATTCTTTCTTCAGGGAAACAGAGAAAATGGAGAAAAAGTGCAGTTTAGTGTCTGCATGCTGTGTTGACAATTGCCAAAGGCCCTGTTGATCCTTCCTCCCTCTGGTATGTCTAGGCAAAGCTAACACACATGAAAGCATGGAATCATTTCCTCCATCTGACACCCACAGAGTTCCTAGTTCTTTGAGCCAAAAGGGCAGACAGTTTAAGCAGGTTGCTCCATCTTTATAACTGCGCCTATGTGTTTTTGAGACATTACGCATACTTCCAAGCCAGGCACAGTTGGATCTGTGGAGCTCTTTCATGCGATATTTAAATTTAGCATATGAATGCTTCTAAAGTGCAATACATGTTTCTGAATATGGTTTCAAAATGTATCATTGAGAAGGAAAAGGCCCAGGTATTTAGATCTGTGGTTTAAAGCAATTTATATTTTATGCATATTAAAGAACTGCAAAACAGGCTCACAGCTACTTGCACTTCTTTACTGTCTAGTAGTTGAACTGTTTTTGTACTGTGGAACTTGGAAAACTCTTGTGACGTCTGTAAAGGAGGAAAAAGTATCATCTAGAAAACTGATTCTTATCTGCTCAGATAAAAGGAAGCAAACTTCACTAAGTCATAGGAAATGATACCTGGGACATTTAAACAAATATGGACATGGGGGAGAGGGAAACATGTGTTGCTTCCAAGGAATAGGAAACAGCAAAACAAATAAATACCAAAGAATATATCTTGCAGCACAGACAGGAAAATTTCAGGTTTGCAGTACTGTGCAGTAATGGCAAGTTGGCAATACTTTAGACTTCTGGTTCAAGTTGACATAATAAACTATAGAACTGTCATGGTTTTAGGGAGTCCTTAAAAGGTAAAATCAACAGACTCCTGATACAATGGTGTGGCAAAAATGATGGCTTTGGATCTTTCAAAGAATTTATGCTTACATTCCTTTTCCAATCTTTTATATGGGGGGAAACCCCATTCTCTGATCTATATTAATGTACCTGCTTCAGCTTGCATCTTCTCCCATCACTCCTTTCCCTAACACTTTCTCACTCATTAAAAAGTTCCTACCAAGCATATTAAAAACGTCTGAAGATATTTCTTCAACTATTTTAAAATGGTACTGCCCCTAAATATCTGCTCCTTGGTAGCCAGGAAACTTTGTGGGTCCATCCAAAGGTGGACCACAAAAGCCACAGAACTGACACAAACCTTTCCCTCTTTTCTATTCTGAGACCTGGGAGACCCCTGATAGTGAAAGTGGCATGATGGCTGAAGGCCACGCCGGAGATGGAGGAGTTTCACAGTGCCACTGTTCTATCAGCACACAGAAAGGTCAGACTCATAAATGTTGAAGAAGTATGATCCTTACAGTTCAAAGTTAGTCCACTCCAGTCTAAGCCTAACCATTTCAATTGGCTTAGACTGAAGGAAGTCTGCATAGTGTCTCCTCCTAAGTGACCTTCCTGTGATTGGCAGAATTAGTGCAATCGACAGCAATTACATAACAATTCTGAAGATTGCTTCAATTTCTGGTGGAATCCAAGTATCTCTTTTGAGGTATAAGCTTTATTATAACAAATTGTGTTGCCCAGGATCAGAACTTGATGGATTATTCTTCTGAATGCAAAATTTATCTCAATTAAACGTTGAATAAGCTTATTTTCGACCCGCAAAATACTATATTTTCCATACAGCTAGGCAAATAGAAGTCACATTTTTCTATCAGGTATATTAGTCATGTGAACCAGCACAGTTTAGTGGTTAAGATGTCAGACTAGGAACCCTCATCATGCCATGGAAGCTTGCCAGTGACCTTGGCCAGTCATGCATTCTCAGCCCTGATTCTGGATGGGAGACCTCCAAGAAATATCGAATATATATGTCTTTGAATGAAGAAAACTGATGAAGAATGAAGAAAACTGATGTCTTTGAATGAAGAAAATACAGTTGATTGCATTTTTGTATGTAAGCTTTACAAATTTAAAAAAATACAAATGCTAAGAGTAAAAAACTGCACGCACATTGGACTGTACTGTTAGATGTTCACGGTTTACGATCCTGAAATTCACCTTCAACAATAAACTAATTATTTAACAATGAACAATTTCTGTTTAAATTCACAAACTTAATTGCTCCAGCCACCTATTCCTCATAGAAATCCTATTTGCCTTTAATACCTACAATTAAAAAAGCAAAAATTACATTTCAGAAAAAAAAATAAGCTATCCTTGTTAAAGTCTCTATTGTGTAAGCCAACAAGGCCAACACATTTAAATTACAAGGGAAGGCATCCTTCACAAGCTGTTGTGTCTGATATAATAACACATAATAATAGTTATAAATTAGCTAGCATTTTAAAAGAATGATATAGTGACAAAAGATGTTTAGAGGTTGATAGAAGGTCATTTTCCTGACAATTCTGGTATGCCAATAAGGAATACTTAATAAAAATGAGTACCTTGCATGCAAGCAAATACTTTCCAGTATATTAATAGATGTATGCCACCTTGTGGTGAAATGATGCAATATTTTAAAAGATGCATCTTCAATTAATAATTTCATATCAAGGAGAAATTATGATATAACCCACTTAGCCAAAGAGCTGAAATAGTTTGATTTAGAAATATTCAACTTCAGAAGAATACTTTAAAGAAAGGGGGCTAAAACTAACCTGAAAAAGGACTTTATAGTTTCCAATTATGTTTAGGTTTAGACAGGTTGATAGGGGAAAGTTTCATAATTTAAGAATACATCTCAGAAGAGACTTGTTCCAGTGGAAAAGGTTAGCCAGTTGCAGGGCACTAATGGCATTTTAAAGACCAATTTATTCCAATATAAGTTTTCATGAGCCAGAACTGACTTCATCAGAAGCCAGATCTGGGTAGCACCCACTCTTTTGTTTTTGCTGCCAACTGAAAAGACTTTTAATTTCTGTGGTACTTGTGAGTAGGCTTACTCGATCTTTTACCCTCTAAGATTGCTTTTGTTGCCACTGAATGATGCCATCTGTTTTCTGGTTGTATCATGACATGTTAAAGTGTTTTGTGCTGAACCTGTTTTGAATTTTGCTGTATATCACTGTGAGGGCTTAGTTTCTGAGGGGAGAGATAATTCACAAGTACATTTAATATAAAGAATGCACTTCATGAGAAACCAGTGGGGAGAGGGCATGGCTCAGTGCCAGAGCATATGTTTAGTATACAGAAGTCTCATTCCAAACAGCTCCAGTAGAAAGGAGATAAGCTAATAGGTGACAGGGAAAACCCTTTGAGGGTTTAGAACCCATTGCAAGAGTAGGCAACAATACTATTTCTATTAAACGATGCTATCCTAAGATATTTAGACTGAAAGAACTTCTTTGTTGGCAGTAGACAAATTGAAAATTATCAATCTGCGAAGTTCCCGTATTCATGTTTTATATCTCTTCTCCTTTTTAAGATTAATCTGCTTGATCCATTTACAATTATTTCTGTGTGACTGTAATGTTAGCCATGAAAAGCTAAAGATGTTTGCTTCACCCTGCAACTGTAGTTCACATTACCATTCTGACAACTTGATTTATGGTGTTTTCATATCTGTGAAGTATAGCAAGTTACTTGAAGATATAAATGAAACTATCAGGATTACGCTGATTTTGGAAGGCAACAAAAGAATTCATGAAGTCAAGGGGTTTTTTTGTTCCAGTCCAATTCATGGATAAGTTTATTAAATTAATATTAGTCAGCAGACTGGTCTATTTATGAAGACATCACTCCACTCCTTAATCAGCATATCAGCCACAATGTGTTCCTAATGACAATTTAAATTTTCTGTTAAGCCTGCAGCCAGGCTCTGGTTCCAAATCTGCAGCTATCAAGGCACAGCACAATTACCTAGCTACATATCTGAGGAGCCATATATCCAAAAGAAACATGAATTCTCAAACTGCAAAGCTCTTGGCAGTTTCCTATGAAATTTAAATATATGAATTCCTATGAATTTAAATATAAATAAATAAATATTGGGGGGGGAACAGTCTTCCAATAACTCTCTATAATATTTTATAGCTGTACAAGTTTTATCCTACCATAGCTGATTTCAATTAAATCCCTCTGTGATTATGATAACTATTAGGGAACATACAGTGCAGTCCTAAGGAGAACTACCCCTGTCTAAACCCATTTATTTCAATGGGCTCGTACTCGTGTAACTCTTCACAGGATTGTACTGATACTCTTGCAAAGGAAAAGGGACACAGACTACACAGCTGAGATTGTTATGTTGCAACATTTGGATTGTATGTGGTTGTCTACTTATATTCTTAACACCTTCATTTGAAACCACACAGAAGGTGTCAAGAGGCAGAGACTTTTAAAAGTGCTGTTCTCAGCCACCTATAGTAAGTAACTAGCCTTTATTGGCATAAAATAAACATACAAAATAAGCATACAAAATTTGCCCATTATTGCTCACAGTTATAGACACTGGTACTAAAATATATACATGGTCCTTCTGTAACTATAGGACATTCCTTCAGCTAAGTTGACTCAGTTAAATGTCATCGGATACTGACAGAAGCTAGAAAAATTACTGCTGGCTATATGTGGTCATAATACATAGACATTGATTGGTATTCATCTAGACTTACGTCTATTATCGTTAGCAGAAATTTTGCTACATTCTCGCACACTGTGGGATCCATGTTGTTCAAAAGCATACAGGTAATCTTTAAGAGCATTGGTTAGATTGTTATACAGAAAATGGGATAAGTGCAGATTAAGCACATTCCTTGGATTTTGCAAACTCCATTTTACACAATGAAAGAGGGTATGATCGAGTGTCTCCACCTGACCCATATTGCATGTTGTTGATATCTGCCATAGAGCAGCATAGAAGGCATTAGATTGAATCTGGCCAGTGTTAAGGCTCTTCTTAATTTAGGGTTGGTGATCCAATGTAAATAATTGGCCATGTGTCCTTGTTCAATTGGAATAAGCAGGGTCAGGGGGGAACACGTTTTCCTCGCAGCCGTTATCATATCCCGATACTCTTGTTCTAATAGCTTAGTTTTCAAGAAGCTATATGCTTCTGATAGGGAAAGAGGGACTAACGACTCTAATGAAAAGCCAAGAGCGTTGATTTTTCCCTCAACTAGTTTCAGCCACCTAGAATTTGCATAGTCGGAAAGCATGAGGTGTAGCAAACTGGAGTGATCCTGCAAATAGTGGATACGTAGCCAGTATCTGACAGTTCTCAGCCAGGCCATCGTGGTATATGATATTTGCCCGCATTCTAAACATAGGGCTGCATATGAAGCACAATTTGGTAAGCCCATAATTTTATGGAAGAAACGGGACTGGGCTGTGTTTATATTTTTGTTTATAGCTCTGATCTCAGCCACCTATAGCATTTGCAACAACTGGCTGAGGAAAATTTAAATAGCAATGGCATTGGCAAGCTTTCATGTGGCTGGAAGTGCCAGAATTCCTATGGCAGACTGAAGTGTACGGCCTCAAAATCTAGGGAGCCTTGGCCAAGGTGTATAGTATTTTTGACAAATTCTTGTTTTTTCCACAAGATGTTTACGAAGTTCGGTTATGGCAAAAGTTTTTCACATTTATGCAATTTTCACATTTATGCAATTTTGCAGTGACTTTAGTATTTAACAATAACAACTTATGTCCTTTAGAAGAGGAATTGTGAATTGCGGAATTTTAAACCCACGATATTGTTATGCCAATAAAGGTTCTTTGATTTGATTTGAATTTTAAACTCCTGTAATCAAACTTGACTTCACTCATTTTGTTTAAAATATTATTCCATTTTCGTGTAGTCATGAGGGTGGTGGATTGGGAGGACCTCACAAGTGGAATAACCCAAGGCCTCTCTTCATCTAAATCCAGCAGTGGTGGCTGGTCATTTCTATTTTGATCACTGCCTATAAATAATCACTCTATTCAGAACATTTTTATCTCATCCTGCCTCCACAGAGCACATTGTGGCATAAGTCATTCTTCCTTACCCATTTTATCCTCACAATAAGTGTGTGAAGTCGGTTGCGTTGAGAGTATGTGACTATCTCAAGGTCACACTCCAAGCTTCCATAGCAGGGTGGAGATGTGAACTATAGCTCAACACTCCAGCCAATATACCTCGCCAGTTCTCATTGTGATCCTATGGGTATATGCAAGGTTGGGCAAAGGCTATAACTAATACAGCAGCAAATAAGTCACATTTTCTTATTTATATAGCAGGCAGAGAGGTATGTTGCTTAGAAAGGATCCTACAACAATGCACAAATAAAAACTGATAGTGCATATCAATTTTCAGATATTTCTGTCTTTCATTTAAAAACATGGAAAAGGTCTGAGAAGTTATCAGTCAGTTCTTTAGTCAACAGTGACTGTCCTTGAATTTAGTAAGGTAAGAAAAAAGGAGCAGATCTGCAGTGCCACATGAAAACAAAACAAGCAGAGTAGAGAATGAAAGGAACCATACAAAATAATAGAATTTAGAAGATCAGTCAGAGAGGACAGCAGAACATTTATTGATAGGCAGGGATTTGAAAAAGAAATGGCAAAAATAAGAGACGATTTAGGGGCATTTTATCAAATGACAAAATGACTGGCAAGAGATTCAGTTACAGAAGAGCTCATCCAATAAAAAGGTAGAACCCATACACGCTGCCAGAACAGCAAAAGTAAAGATTTGAGTGGTTTTATATTGTACCAAAACCAGAGCTTAACTTTAATAACACTGGAAAAGATTATGGAACTTGAAGGTTGTTCTTTGAAACCATTGCTGAAAACTGAATATAAAAGGAGGCAAGAGAACATCACAGCTCTACACAAGCAGTGAAGTCAACTTAAAAATCACTGCAACATTTCTTCAGATTGGAAGATGGGAGAGTATTATTAAACTATTCCAGTATTAATAGAACTACCTGGAAAAACTGACTTAGAAGCTGGAGGCTCTCAAATCTGGAAAAGGCATTCTTCAAGACCTGTTGACTTTGAGATTCCACAATCACAGGAACATTAAAAGGAGCTGGCTGGTCTTCACCAGATTAAGACTGGGGCTGCTTCCTCACGGCCACAATGGGGGTTGGGTTGGCGTACATGATGCCAACCCCCCCCCCGGACCGTTCGCATGAACGGTCCCAGGAACGACAGGGAAGATGGCGCCACACTGCGCCATCGCCCAATCGACTTACCTTCCCTGAGACCTTCCGGCGCGTCACCGAGGCCAGGGGACACGCCCCCCCTGCCCTGCGCAATTGCTCTGGAGTCGCAGGGCAGGGGGAGGCGTGTCCCCAGGCCTCGGCGACATGCCAGAAGGTCGCAGGGATGGTAAGTCGATTGGGAAAGGGGGAGGGATGGCGCCTTCCAGCCGCTGCCGTGCGAACGGCAGTGGCTGGAAGCCGCCGTTTTCCAAAAACCTTGCTCAGGGAGGTTAGTCAGGGAGCGAAGTGGGGAAATGGCGGCTTCGCGCTGCTGGGGGGTAGCGTGGGCAGTGCGGCTGCGAAGCAGCTGCACCCCCCATACGAACAGCTCCCTGGGGACGCTGTTTTTGCCATCCCTAGGGCACTGTAAACAGCTCGTGCGGAAAGGGCATACTGCATACTTTTCTGGGAGTAAGCCCCACTGAACTCAGTGGAACTCAGTGGAACTTACTTCTGAATAAACATTCAAGAGTTAAAATTTTGATCTCTGGGTCAGGGACGTAGGTAAGGGGGGGTTATTGGGTTCAAATCCCCCCCCCCATTACATGTCCGGCTTGCTTGAAGCAATGCATGGAATGGAACAGCCGGAAAGCTCTCAGTCACCAAACCCACCCCATAAAAAATCTATACCTATGTCACTGTCTGGGTGCCATTTTTCTAAAATGCAACTGTGAAAGAGGCTATTGACGATCAATCCTTTTTCCACTTTACATAATTTTCAGTATAGAATCTTCCCCCCACCCAGTTATTATAAACCACAGAACAGAAAAAGGAGAAAGAAAAGGACCACACCAGTCCTAGGAGATAAAAATAAAGCCAAGGTTAGCAATGCAAAAGGGGTAAAAATATATTTTATTGCTGTTAAAATTCAGTAGCCATTGATCTTATACTATTTTCTTTAAAAACCACTGTGACTAACAGATTCCCCCCAAGAAGACTTTTGCATAAAACATATAGGAGTTTTTAACTAATAAAATATATTTTTACTTATTTTGCACCATCAGCTTGGCCTAGTTTTTAATCTACAGTACAGAAAAAGACAGACAACCTTCCATTCAGATGTAAAGAAAACAGAAGTGTAGAGATGTCTATTTTTAATGGCTGCTTTCTGCCAGGCTAGAACTTTTCCATCAAGGATTGAGCTTGTTCCACCTCAGGCTACTCAAGCCTCAAAGGTCAATGCTATAATTATTCCTAGAGCAGGAGGAACTGAGAGAGACCAGTTTTTGGAATCTTATGGGTATCTTCATGATAGCCCAGTTTCTGGCACTATTTTGGGATGGATCCATTACCTGGTCCCATGAACTAGCACCTGGGAATAGGTTAAAATCTATTGGTAGTTGGCAGATGCAAGGGCTGGGGAGGACAGCCCTTTCCCCACCTACCGTTTGATGCGCGCTACTGCCCCCAAATAGCGCGTGGTCCAGCGGTGCTCCCCACGAGTCCAGGCGGCGACAACGCAGCCGCCCCGACTCTGCGCTCTAACGTCCCTCCAGTGCGCGTCATTTCTGACGCTGAAGAAACGGCACCTTCTGACTGCCCCGCGCAGAGCAGGGCAGTGGGGAACACGACCCTGGGGCAGAAATTGCTCACGCTCAGAGTAGCGCGCTGCAAAACGTAAGTGGGGAAAGGCCCAATAATGTTCTTCTTGGACACACAGTGTCTTCCTCCAGTGGAGAATGACTTTATAGAAAGGAGCTTTAGGATCCAACAGCAGACTAGAGTTGCAGTATCCTACTGTGTTTTTAGTTGGAGATGCTCCAGGTTCGTCTAGTGAATCTTTTCTAAGTAATCTGAAAAGTGAACATCCCAGTCCTAAAAAGGACTGTATTCTATGGAGCTTTCAAGTATAGGTACTCAGGAATATGCGATTACTAACATGTTCATTTCAAAGCAGTAGTATTAGCTTCAAGTGAATATATTGAGCAGCCCATCCATCTATAAGAAAGCAGCAATTATGTGGGCAAATTCCTGGTGAAAACTAGTTTTCACATTACCTAACTGATCTGATTCATAATGTAGGAGTAGCAGCAGCAGCAGCAGGGCCAAAACAGTATGCTAACAAATAAAACTGTGAAGATATGTGGCCCCCACACACACAAAGTGTAAAACCAAAACAGTCCTCCCATTGAGGAGGGTGAGTATTTTTGTTGATTACCCACTCCATCGCTGATTTTATACCTTTCCTAAAATTTCCTTTCCCCAGAGCAATATTTAGAAAAATTCAGTGGGCTGCTGCAGAGGTGTCTGTGAAAATGTATTCTTAATTTAAAAGAAGAGAGTTATGCCAATGAAAAAAAAAATTGGGTTCAACATGACCTTCCTAAAAATAAGAAAGCATGTACAGCTCCTAGTATAAACTAACTTAATGGACTACACAAACAAATCATGCACTGTATTCTTTATGCAAAACTCCTGCATCAAAGGCAAAGAATAAACTGTAATTCATGCATCTGTGCATGCATTCCTGAACATAAATAGTTGGTGCAAATTGTTCTGACAACCCCAATCACCTGTTAGAAAGATGGAGTGATGAAATTCAGGTCTTATTCCCATTACCTAGAGCAGTTGATCAATGCTATCAGCTAACTTTCTATTTGGTAGAGATATAATGTTGCAAATCTATGATAAGGAATAACATTTTGGGGCTATGAATATAACACTGAAAGATAAAGATTTCACAGAAAACTGAAAACTATATTCTCAGTTCATGTTTATATAAAAATATACTTTTTAACTTTAGATGCTATAAGAAAAGAATGTATAAAATGTTTCCTATCCCTACCTTAAATGAGCTAGGAAAATGGTCTATGTAGTTTATGGCAGCCCAGCCCCTGGAATGGGGTTTCCCCAGAAATTCTACATGATGACTTTCAACGTTTCCATCTGAATCACATACCACATATTGTCCATTAACAGGGTCAGGACAAAGAATGCCAGGCCACCTTAAAATAAATTTTGAAAAAAAATTCATTCAGAAGAGAGAAAACAGGCACACACGTGCACACAAATATGCACACACACTCTCAAACACAGAGAAGCATAAGTTATTTTTCCACAAAAAGTCATATCAAATGGGATACTAAATAGGTATTGATGTCAACTGAATTTGCTTTCTAAAACTTTGGAATATCATTGGAATAAAACTTTGTAATTGTCTTTGTTTTGCCTTGAGTTTTAAGGTAATATCATATACTATCTTTGCTTGTCAATGATTAAATGCAAAATTACGCATGAGAAAAAATTAAAATTTTAGGATGAAATTACTGTTGTAATATGTTTTTCCTCTAAACTTGTCGTATAATATTCAAAGCATAACTGAAAGTCTTTCCCACCACCACCCCATTATAAAAGTCGGACTGTATTTTGACTTTCATTACAGTAAACCATTACAGTGGTTCATTTAAAATATATCATGAATCCAAACAATCACTTTCGTGTTTCCCTGCAATTAAATTTTAAACTTACCGTGGCCACCCCTGCATTTTCACCAAAACTAAACTTCCCAAAGGAAGCTTTGAATAGACATACTTTAATCCATGTTTTCGAACCTGCGAGGCCTCAGGAAAACGTTCTTCAGGATCAGAACAATTATTAAATCGTGGGTCAGCATTCATCCAACAATACCATGGTGCACTGGGGTCAACTTGTGCTGCATCATCACTTGATAACAGTCTCCATTTTAAACAGCTGCTCTTTTCACACTGCACCCACACTTTGTCTAAATAAAAATTGTCATCTGCTATAGAATCCATATAGCAGAGTCGTCACTCTTACAGAAGGTTCAAGCTGATAAATGCTGTGATCCTCTGAAATACAAAGAAAACAATAGCTTTAAACTAACTCAAGAGAAGTTCTAGATAGCCACAAGGAAGCTCATGCTCACACAGAACATTTTTGGTAAATTCCTAAATAGATTGTCAAAAGCAAGGACTAGTTTATATGGATTCTCTGCTCCATGTGGCGTATTGCAGTCAGTCGTTTGCTCCATGTAGCATATTGCAGTCAGTTTTCATGGACAGGTAAGAATTGTAGCTAATCATGACTATTCAGGTAAAAAGAGTTCTGTAAATATGTCATTAAATATTAATATCAGGAGAGGTAAATATCACCCCTAAGTAAGAGGACCCTAGAACTTCTGAAAGGGATAGAACTTAATGAAAGCAGTAAATCAGTCTTTATTACAACACAGCAAAATCATAGGTTTCAGAAAGGATAGGTGAAACTGGATGATGCAGAAGAGGGACTGAAGTGGATTCCCTTAAAACAACAAAGCAACATAAGACAAGTGAGCAGTAGCTAAGAAACTCAGGAAAACGGCCAACACAGTTGCAGCCCTTGAATATTTTATCTAGCATTTATTTATATAAATATGTAAAACATTTGGGGGGTGTTGGATCCTCAATTGCTGTGGCAAAGAGCTTCCCCACCCCTCAGCTACACTGGATTAAGGAACTGTGACCCTGATGATCTGTGCTACCATAACCTCCAGGATGGATTGCTGTAGTATAAAGAAGCTGCCCTCGAAGATATCCCCAAACTTCAGCTGTTCCAGAATCCCACTGCGTATATGCAAATAGGTTGGAGCAATCTGAGCATCATGTACCAATCTTGAAGCAGCTACACTTGCTACAGCAGGTAATGATGGCCACTAACCTGGATAGCTTTAAAAGGGGCTTGGACAGATTTATGGAGGAGAAGGCGATCTATGGCTACCAATCTTGATCCTCATTGATCTGAGACTGCAAATGTCTTAGCAGACCAGATGCTCAGGAGAAACAGCAGCAGAAGGCCATTGCTTTCACATCCTGCATGTGAGCTCTCAAAGGCATCTGGTGGGCCACTGCGAGTAGCAGAGTGCTGGACTAGACGGACTCTGGTCTGATCCAGCAGACTTGTTCTTATGTTCTTACACTGACTCCCAATCTGTTTTAACACTTTTTATTTCTAGGGATCACATGTCTGAGGAACAGCCTTTCCTGCTATAAAGCTTGTGGAGAGGAACTCAGAAGCCTCATGCAAACTGCTACCTTTCCACTAGAAAACAGATCTTTTCAGATATTTACCCTTTTCTACAATGGCTATTGGCCTTTAAGCAGCTTTTTCAGAAGTTGGCTTTTTAAAATGTATTTTTATAGCTTTTGGTAAGGTTATAGGGAATTTCTCTTTTACAGTTTTCTATATTGAAAACATTGTTCTTTTAACTTTTGTTGTACAACACCCAATACATGAAATGACATTTGAATGCTTAAAGATAATACAGAGCATTCTGTTTAGTAGCTCAACCTACTTATGTGGGAAAACAGGAAGGTAGCCTGCCTTGCATCAATTACTGTGTGAAATGGACACCCTGAGGAGAGGAGGAAGGGGCTATCACTACAAATCTTCAGGTGGCATTTGCAGGGCTATTTTACTTGCCTCGGTTTTTAACAGTGTACAGATTGCAGGCATCTTATAGAGGGGGGATTACTTATGATTCACTTTGTATATTTTAAATTGTGCCGTTCTAAATTGTAATTTTGGACACAAGGAAAGGCAAGATATATGTACTTTAATAAACACAGGGGCTTTTTTTACAGAAAAAGGCAGGAGAAGCTGTAGCAGCGTCACCAGTGATTTTAAAGGTACTGCATGGATCCCTAGGTTGTTGTTTGACTGGGAGCAGAGCAAAGCATGTGAAATGTTTATTGCTGCAACCCCCAATGTTTAATTAGAGTACACATTGCAGTCATGCAAGCCACTAATATTTTTAAAATTCTATTACAATAATTGAGTGTCAGTGATATTGAGAGTTTGTCTAGCTAGCTAAGGGAACTAACAAAAGAACTATTGTCGAACGCTTTCACGGCCTGATTCAACTGTTTCTGGAGGGTTTTCCGGGCTGTGTGGCCATGATCTGGACCAGACCACGGCCACACAGCACGGAAAACCCTCCAGAACCAACTAACAAAAGAATGTTAACACTATTTCTCAAACTGTAGACAATCTGATGGTGGATTGGGAGGGGGGGGGTTGGTTGTCTGAGAGTTCAGCATAGGACTTTGAGTGTTGCAGAAAAAACAAATTGGCCAGTCTGGAATAGGACCAGAGAGTTGTTAGCTGATGTTAGCTGGAGCAGGTGGCTTGTAAACTACTTCTGGAAATCTGCTTGGTGTTGTCAGTGTATCTGTTTATTTCCAGTGTGTTTTGTTTGCATACATGAATATGTAGATATGTTTTAATGTGTTTATATTATATTTGTTTTTAAAATTTTATCTATTCATATTTTAAATGCTTTTTAACATTTTTAATGTTTTAACGTTTATTGTCCTGGGGACCTTGACCTGGGTGGGAAGGCATCATAGAAATGCTTTAAACGAACAAATCAAATATAGCAAACTCTGAACACAGTTCTAAGCCTGAATTCAGTGATTTTAAAACAGCACAGCTCTGCTAAAGAATGCACCTGTAAATATTTCCAGGGGAAACCAAACAAGCACTTTGGAACTCCTCAGTTCAGGAAAGTAAGGAATACATAACGTTTCTCTAGCACATTTAACACAAAAACGGGGAGCGGGGGATCTCTTTTCTGTTTTACAAACTCTCCACAGATTAAAAAAAACGTTTCCCCCAGTTCCTGTTTGTGTGATCAGGCTGGCCAAGAATCCGCTCATTGCCTATGTCTGGAAAACGATTTCACCTGGGGGCGGGGGGGGGGGGGGCAAAGCGACAGGAGTTATGATTCACTCAAGATTTAAATAAAGGGACAGATGCAAAGCAGAATTGACCTTTAGCACTTGCTTTTAAGTTTCAGATTCCCTTCGGGTCAGAGATCCTGTAACCAATCACTTGGTAGTAAAAATTTTCTTCAAAATCACTCTGAGTAGGAACGCCTGAGTAGGAATCCACGCGGAACAGGGGGGGGGGGGTGCGGTGTGCTCGCGCGGTCCACGGGCGACCGTTGGCCTGAGAGGAGTTCCTACTGATCTTAGGGAAAGGTTCCCATTCCCGACAGCCGAGCTCCAACTCAAACCACCACCCCCTTTGCAGACCTAATACCGGCATGAGCACGTGTTTTTCTTTCACACGGCAACAGTGCTTACACGCGTCTTCCATAGGAAGACAAACGTCATGTCTCTGTGGAAGTGGGCTCTTGCAGTTCAGACAAGGGCGTGTGTGTACGCGTCCGCGTGTTTTAAAATCCAGCCTACACTCCGTCCTCACGACTCCCTTCCCGCCTCAGCTGCCTGCGAGGAGCGGAGGTGCATGCGGCGCACAATGAACCACTAAAAGGCGCCTGAGGCACGCCACGGAAAAACAGCGAAAGCCGATTGAAACATTCAAGGGTAGTTTGCTATTGCGTGCCTCTGCGTAGGCTAAGAGAGTTTTGTGACTAGCCCGAGACCACTTCATGTGGAGAAGCGGGGCATCGAATCCGGGCCTCCAGATCGGAGTCCCCCGCTCTTAACCATTACACCATGTTGGCTCTCTGGAGCGTGTGAACACCGGTTGTGAAATAGCGAAACTACAAATCCCGCCATGCTTCGCACCGTTAACTGGAAGGGGCGGGTGTCACTGTCACGTGAGGGAGAGTCCCGATGGCCGGTTTCCTGTTGGAGGTGAAGGGAAGAGGCAGATCTGGGCACGGTTGTGTCTGCTTCCGCTGCCGCTCCAGAACGATGAGACGGCGACGGAGAAGTACCATCCTCGGCGGTTCCGACGCCTTTTTTGTATTTCCTTCCGCCCGGGTAATGGCGGGCCCGTCGCATTGGTGACTTCTGTGCCCGGAGGCGAAAGGAACCCGGAACGGCTCCGCCCACTTCTCGGAGGGACTTGCTGGCTGCAGGTAACCCGCTGCTCTTAAAGCGCCGTCACTGCCTAGAGGGACTCTGCAGCTGTTAGTCTCTATCCAGCTGTCCCCGAGCCTCTCCTCTCATGCCCTTTGCTCCTTGCCTGGAAGCTGCATCAGTGCGTCCCACCGGGGCCTGTGTGACTCACCTTTTTTCTCCAGAACTGGCCCTCTTCTCTCAGTGGGGCGAATTCCCCTGTCTGCACGGGTCCATTTCAGACTGCAGGTGAGGAGACTTCGCCCTAAAGAGTTCCCTGCGTATAGAAAACTAGGCGTCGAGCAGAAAAATGTTCCTGCCCAGTCTTTTTAACATACTAATTTTCTCCGTGCAGGCAGACTTGTATGGAGGACTATTAACCCATTCAAGCCACTTCCTGCTGTCCATATACTCACCTTTTTGAAAGCAGGTCTTTCTTTGTTCCCCTTCCTACAAGCTTCTTTTTAGAGATTGCAGAGGCCTAAAGAGTTCAAAGGTGAATGCTGTGTTGGTGCACACTTGCTGTACATGTGAGATTTGTTGTCATGCTTATGCCAGGGTTGGGTAGCTGGAAAGTATTATATCTGTGATTTTCCCGTAATATGCATGGAGGCAGCTTCCATTAAAAGTGTCTGCAAAATGACTGATTTACAACAACATACATGTTGTTCTACCCATATGTTATTTTTAAAAAGTTTGTGCATTTTGCATTCTTGACTTCATACTGTTGCAATCTTTTCCATAATAACTTTTGGGGAAAAAATCAGTTCTTCATATGAGTAGTCCCAAACAAGTTAGTTTAAGTTGGAGGTACTTCATGGCAAGTGGATGTTGGAATTCTTCTCTGTGGATACCTGTGTATGCAGATCAGGTTTTATTTATTTGTTCATTTTCTCCAGAGCCAACACTTTCTACTGGAGATTTCCTTACTGTTAAATTTTCTCGTTTCCTCAAATCTGGAGCCATTCCCTCTGCCAGTGGTTGTTCTCTGAAGAGCTTTCTAATTTGCTCATGCTATGGCCCCTAAAGAACACACAGTATCTGTGAGTTATACGATTATAATTGTTACATCTGGATAAGTTTACGTTGGTAGACTGTAACCAGGAGGGTGACAGGTTAAGAATGTAGCAAAAACTGCTGTTATTGTAGGGGGCGTAGGAATCTTTCTTCACGCTGGTGTTATGTAAACTGGGCTGGGGTTGAAATGCTTAAGGGACAGTCCAGTGTTAAACTTGTTTGGGTGGGGCCTTCTGGGTACTGGCTTTAATATAAAGGAGAGTGTTTCATAGAATGTATCTGTAAGAGCCTGGGAAGTTATCATGGATTTCTACAGGGTAGTGCAGTTTGTTTTCTTTAATGTATTTGCATAATGAACTGAAATTTATCTGTTACAGATTTATAGCCCAATCCAAACTGGGCTGGCGGGCAGGGATGGTGGTACTCTGGTGCTGCCACGCCAAAGTGCTTTCCTGTAGTCTGGGAAGCCCCCAAAGTTAAAAAAAACCCTTACCTTTAAATCCCCATATGCAAGAATAGAGGTATGCCATGAAAATCTTGGTGTATTTCTGCCTGTAATTCCTCCCAAGCTGGGTGTTCCAGAGCCCTGCAGTGGCCAGTTGCCAGTGGATTTGCTGCCCGCACCATTTCCATTCGCCCCCTCCCTTCTGAATTGAACTGCCCTTTACTGATTTTTTTTCTTTTCACCAAGGAGCTCAGGATAGCATACTTGTTCTCCTCACCTTCATTTTGTCTTCACAATAACCTTGTGCGGTAGGTTAAGCTGAGTGTGTTTGACTTGCCAAATTAGCTTAATGGCAGACTGGGGATTTGTCTGTGAGTGTACCTAGTCTTAGGCTGACAAACCACTATAGCATGCTACAAACATTTGATTAGAATTGACAATGATGCTTTAGTAGATTGATTGCATATAAAAATACTGCCATCTCTTATATAGTGGCGAAGTTCTGCTATATTTCTAGCAGAGTATGGAAACCTCTGATCGGTGACATACATATGTTTTGTATCCTTTTATATTTGCTTCCTTGTTCCTGTTATTTCTTTGTCACATTCTAATATTGCTGGTCAATGACTATAAAATAAATAAACTGACTGACTTTAAAATATTTTGTGGAAGAAAACACAAAAGTAGTTTCCTTGTGGCTTTCATTAACTAGATTGAGGAAAACTGGGAATGATTTCAGACAGAACAATAGGTTACGGAGGATAGCCTATTTCTTAGAGCCTCCTTGTTACCCAATACCATCATTGTGGTTCTTTCTCCATTTGAGATCCTCAGACATGGTCGGGCTCCACAGTGAATGGTAATATGTCTCACAAACCCTTAAACAGAAAAACAATACTTCCAATATTCTTGATTCAAACTTTGCAGAAAGTATGCCTATCTTGCCCAACAACAAGTAGTAACCATATTTGTACATATTTTGAACACATATCTGATTTCTGTTTTTTTATTTGTAAAGATTTACTGAGGTTAAGAATCATTCCTTTCTGTAGCTTTCCTCTTGCAGTAGTAAAACACCTGGAAACAGTATATTTTGGTTTATTAACAGTATCTTTTTAATTATGTGGCATGCTCTTATGATGTTTTTATTCAGGTATCATGGATGAACTAGCGGAAGATGATATTTATATTTTGAACCATGAGAAGGCGGACACTCATAAGAGAGACGGAGAAATCCCTATCCCAATGTATACAGGGGAAGAATCTGTTGCTTCACATTTTGCACTTGTCACTGCTTATGAAGATATCAAAAAGCGACTTAAAGAGACTGAAAGGGATAATTATTTCCTTAAAAAAAGAGTCAGGTTGCTGGAAGAAAAGGTAAGTAACTCTCTAACAATATTACAGAGATGCGCTTTTGTCAGAATAGTAATTGTTTGTCAGAATAGTGATTGTTAAAATTTCAAAAAAACACCCCTTTTTTATGCCTTTCAGTAAATTAAGCAATCAGTACAATAACTAGATTTCATTAAAATAAGCGATCAGTAAAATAACTAGAAAGGAAAGGGAATTGGTTTTTCAAAGTATTACCATTACTTAGTGCTGTTAAATAATCTGTCCAAATTTTATTTAACAGTGTTACTTAACTTAACAAATGTGAAATTTGACAGCCATTAAGTAATAGTGAGCCTGTAACCTTTGCATGTATCTCACTCTCTTTTTCATAGCTTCTTGGTTCCCATGTGGAAGAAGCCACAAGCTCTGTAGGCCCGGAGCAAGTTAACAAAGCTTACGGAGCATATCGAGAGGCCTGCATTGAACGAGATAATCTGAAAAGTAAACTTGATAAAATGGTATGTTTCTACAGATGCTTAAAATTCTATATGGGTGTGGTATAGAAAGGTCGTTGTGATTTTTATATAGCTGATTAGATCTGGCACTGGATCAGTTAGTTATTAAAATATTGAGTGAGAGAGCTGAACAAAATACTTTCAGCGGATTAATTAAGAATACTTTTAAAAACTTCCCATAGAACGCAGATTTGGAAGTACTTAAAATTCATTGTGATAATGTGTGGATCTTTGGGAGGTGGGGGAGGAGGTAATTTTTATTTTTCTTCAGATTGAAATCAAAAGTGAAGTACTAGACTTTTGAAATTACTATAGTTTGTCCAGGATGTTTATTTTCTGAATAAGTGTGAGCTTTCTAAAACAAAGCTAGGAACAGTAGTCTGTATCATTAGATAAGCTTGACGTAGGTTTCAGATCACAGAAGCACTCTAGAGTTACAATATTCTGCATGCAGCAATATTAGAAAAAGAATATTGTTAATAATAATACTAGGACATACAGGTGAAATCGTTTTGTGGCCAATGAAGCAGATAAAGCAAGGAAAACCATAACAGTAAAGGTAGAAATAAGGTTGGAAGGCATTCCAGGAAACAAGAGTTCAGCTTAATGTTCTTAGCTACTGGTGAAACTTGGTGTTGTGCCCTCTCTCTTTTCATAGAGTGCAAGACTATGGCATCTGTCTGATCTGTTTGGTAGCACTTTGGAAACAGTAGAACAGAGGCTTTTGCCAGTTTGATGCTTTCTTCATGAAGAGCCAGGCTAGCTGTGTATGTGTAGGGAGTCTGAGAATTCAAGAAAGTAGGATTTAACAACTGGCAAGCCTTGACAATATGTTGCTTTCTCAAATTAGATTAAAGAGAGCACAGAATCATTGAAACTCATGAATGAGCAGTTGCAGTCTAAAGAAGTGGAGCTCCTACAGCTGAGAACTGAAGTGGAAACTCAACAAGGTGCATATTTTCTTACATAGAATATAGATGTACACAAGTGGGGACAAGTGCAGCAAACTTGTGGGAGTAGCTATCCCATTCCCTTCCACCTTTGCATCCTCCCTTCTCCACCTTTCTATCAGTCGCTCACTTTTTCTTCCTCCTGCCACCCCTTTTCTTTCTCTTCCATGCCTGTCTTCCCTTGCTGTTCCTCTACCCCATCACTCTTTCCCCCCCTCAACCCATCACTATTTGTTTTTGCTCCCCATCACACTTTCAGCCTCCCACCCTCTGCCTCTATCCCTCCTCCAGAAGCAGTGGTGGGACTGGTGCTCTCACCTGGCCACCTGCTTCCTCCCCCCACCCCTTCCGCAGTGATAGCAGTGGTTCTCTGGGAATCACAATGGATCTCCTATTAGGGTTGCCAGCTCCAATTGGAAGCTGCTGGGTTGGCAGCCGGACCCTTGGGCAGCTGGCAGGGCCCCTGGGAGTCACTGCACCAGCTAAGCAAGTAAGTGATCTTGTACATACACAGATAACGTTGTAGTGCATGAAATGCTTCAGTAGTGCCATTTTTAAAGACTACATTTGACAGTTACATTTCTACTTGAGATGCATATGTTAGGCAAAGACATTTCATTTTGCAATCTCCATGTCCTTATATATGTCACGTGAAATTTAGACATAATCCACATTCTTTTTATAAAAGTGTGGATGTGTTTTTATTTCTCGTAGTGTGTGGAGAAGCTAGTGAAATAAATTTTAGTGGTCCACTTGGGAAAATTAGCCTGTGAGGTATTGTACCATGGATTAGTTACATGTTAAAATATATTCTTTCATAATTTGCTTTAAAAAATAAGTCCACACTCCTTAATGCTGGTTTGTATTGTGTAGGAATAATTAGTTTTTCCCCCCTTTTATCTTGTTAGTGATGAAGAGTCTGAATTGTAATCCATCCAGTTGGGAAATAGATAAGTTGAATAATGCACTTAAGGTGCACAGTTTGGAGAAAGATTTAGAGCAACTGAGAGAAGAATGCAGCGATCTTAGGAAAGAATTGAAAAAACCTATATGGAAGGTACTGCTGCATTTTCTTCATTCTACATTCTGATACAGAGATGGTGGAGGGTGTGTGAAATTATAACTTTAGTCATACTTGTACAGATGAATATTATTATGAACATATCCTAATAATTTTGCTTCTTTAAGGTTCTCCAAATGTGTTTTTTGATTTCTCTGAACAGTAGACCACCTGTCCCCATGCTTGTCATAAGCTGCCTTTGAAGTCTTTTCCCATTCAAACGGAGTTTGCCATTGATGTGTGGGGCCACTTTTAAGAATCACCCCAGGGCAAAGACAAATGAAAGGTGTGCACTGCCATGGGTAACCCTAGCCTGACACATTTCCAATCTTTTTTAAACAGAGCTCTCCCCCTACCAATGGACTTATACATGAGAATTCTCCTGCTACATGTTATTTCAGTCAGCTCCCTGCTTTCTTGGGTTGCAGAACACCTACCTGAGTCTGCTGTGCATGTAAAAATTTTACAATGCAATTCTAAGAACACTGCCAAAGGAAAAAGCCCCACTGAGCAGACTTCAGTAGGATTCTGCTTAGACCTATTTAGAATTGCCTAAAAATGGTGACCCTTCCTGCTGTCTTCTAGAAATGCAGTACATTGCTTTAGGTAAAGGAGTACAATCTCTGAAAACGGTGTCCTATTTGTGGGTGGTGGATGATGGAAGTTAGAAATATTTGTCATTGAAACAATGGAAATGAATAAGGAAAATACACACGTTTATAAATATAACAAAGGTATTTTAAAAATAAAAAATAAAACCCCTTTTTTTGCTCACTTCCATTTTTTAAATAAGAAGAATGCAACATACATTATATCGAGTTTTTATATAGGCCCCCATAACATTCTTCTAACTGGACTGCTTAAAGAAATGAGTCAAACCCCACCTTTCAGCTTTCAAAGATGTGCCCAGAGTTTCTTACCATAATATCAATGATTTAATATAACATCTACAACTAAACGAGGACAACCACAATGCATAAGTCAGAGTAAGGGCAACCATAAACTATCAAATCAGCTGCACTGAATTCAGTGTACCACAGTTAACTTATTCCTTATTGAGGGATTTCCAGAAATCACATCTCACGAGAAGCCCAGCAGAGCAGCAGCCAAAAAGCCTTTTTTGTATCTGCCAGTTTTACCTAAAATAGCATAGGATTACCCATATCTTGGATCCTGGGCAGGTTCAAACAGGTGAAGGCAGTATATCTGTTAATTCCATTCCAGTGCAGTTATCTGTATATTCAGCCTGGTACGTTTCAGGTACAACTCTTTCCACTGTGTTTAACACTACTTGAAGGCAGTGTATCTGTTAATTCAGTCCCCTTCTCATCTTTCTCTCTCCAAGTCTGTTCTTGGTTTAAAGTCACACAGAAATCATTACAGGCTCCATTGGGGAAGTCCCTCTGAATTGTGCTGTTAGACGTTGATGTCAGCCGACACAGAAGGGGCAACTCTGTTTAGGATTGCAATGTGATTATTCCAAACTCCTGAAAGTTTTGGATTTGTTAGATTAGTTGCATATTTCAGCAAAATAACTCGTAACTGTTCTATAAGCTAATTTTATTAAACTGGTTCATAACATTATTCCAAATAGTTTATAACCTTGGGCATGTTCCATAAAAAGCAGCTTGGGTTTAGTTTTAGGGGTTCTCAGGAGAAACAAAATTCAAATAAACTCCACTAGATGGTGCCAAATGCAAGATAGTGGAACAGCTTGAGTTTAGTCTGGGTTTAACAGCAGGGAAAACTGATATTCACAGTTCAGCGTTTTTTTAGAATTAGGATAGTAATTATGGCTACTCCTGATTATTTCAGTAGCATTATTCATCTGCAGTTCATTGTTCTGTTTGATTCTCTACAGAAATTAATTGATCCATTACAATTATGTGTTTGTTGAACTGCCACACTTCTTGATTTCCTCAGTTCATACCACAGTGTAGCTTGAGTTATCCTAGAGTCAGTTTAGAATCATAATTCCTCAAAGGAGTATCCTATAAAAATAACTAATTTAGGTAGCAACTGTGATTTTCAGAAAATCCTGATCAGCGAATGTAGTTTGGAAATAGCTTCCTATTTTTCATAAGTGCTTTGCTTCCCTGATTTTGACTTCATAGACATTTAAATCCCAGATCATCTCACGTGATACAGCTTGTGAGTGGCTGCTGTCCCCATTTATTGTTATGCTTGTCTCCAGACACAGCAATGAGTGTTGTATTTAATAAATTGCTGCCTATTGCCAGTTGTTAACTGAACCTGTTAACTGTATCTACTAGAAAACGTTTTTTCCAAGTAATAAAAGAATTTCATAAAAATCAGTTGTAAAATGTTTGTGTCTTTTCAGGCTCAGTCCCATGAAGAAACTTTAATAAATGGAGAAGTTTTGCAACCTGAGAACATTCATAGGTACAGAGAACTCATGAATTTGATTGTTTTATTTGGGACAATGAGTTGATGAATTCTTACAATTAATTCCCATTCTGAATTACTTAATTCCAAAAATGGCACTGCTTTTAGATGGGTTTATTTAGGAGTAGAGTGGTAAAATATTAAGTGTTGCCAAACTTATTAGAATTATGAACAATGCCCCTAACTTTCAAAGCAAATCATACACAGTTTGAGGTATATAAGAATGTAGCATGTATTAATTTGCACTGTAGCATTTTGTAATAGTTAATACATTAATATGATCAAAGCATTCTAGAATGTGGAGGTGCAAAAAAAGCTACAAATGATCCTTCTTTCTCCCACCTCTTATTACCTTTAAGTACTTGTGTGTTGTCATCCTTTGTGTTGGTTCTGCCCTGGGCATTTGCACAATTTAGCTATTAATTTTCTCGATGGTTCTCTTGTGAGCAGTTGATGGCTCTGAAGAATTAATACTGGGATCCAAATTCATGTGTTACTAGATAAGAGATGTAAGATATCCAGAAATGTTGGTTTTGCGGGTGTGGGGGATTGAAATATATGCAGTACTAACTTTCACGTCAAATTTGAATCTGTTTTGCTTCTTTAACCTAAAATATGTGATTTATGACTTTGTATGCCTATGAAATTATATTAATTGACATAGTTATGGAATTAAGCCTTAAGCAAAATTTCAAATACATTCGGTCCTAAAGAGAAAGCTGCCAGCCTGTTGCCTCCAATACTCTTAGTACATTTCATTCCAAAAGACAAGAAATGTTGTCAAAGGATTTTTTCAGAAGTTTGTGAAGGCGTGGGGGGGGGGAATCTCTAGATCAGGGGTAGGGAACCTGCAGCTCTCCAGATGTTCAGGAACTACAATTCCCATCAGCCTCTGTCAGCATGGCCAATTGGCCATGCTGGTAGGGGCTGGTGGGAATTGTAGTTCCTGAACATCTGGAGAGCCGCAGGTTCCCTACCCCTGCTCTAGATTAAAAATTTTGTAGGTCCCTTAGACTCATCCCCAAGCACTGGATCTTTGTTGTCTTTAAACAAAATGAATTGTAAGCCTAAGGCAAGTCAGAAGCAGAAATTCTGTGGTTTGGATCCTGCAGTCTATTACCAGTTAGGGCTGATAGTCACCAGTCTTTCAAGCTTTCCCTTCTACCGAGAAGTCCTTCCCAACCCTGGGAAAGGTTATTTTGGAGTTGTGGGACACAATGTGGACTAATAGCCACGTGGGTCCAGAGTGGAAGGGAAACAGAAATAATGTTTTCTGAGTCAGTCGTGCAACAGAACTTATGTAGTACATAAGCAACATATTTCAGAACACTAGATACTGGGGCAGTTGATTGGAGGACAACCATCATCCTTCCCCATTTCACTAGGAAATGGAAGGCTAATGTTGACAAAGTAGTTTTATGATTTTCCAGCTCATACCTGGACATGTCAGTCACTATGCTACACCAGCTGCTGTGTTGTATACTGTTGCTTTCTAAAACATCCTTTTTGAAAAGGGGCAGGGGACTTGAAAAACCCAGCTTATTAAGTATTCCTGTTGAAATCTGAGCTCTTTAAAATAGCCCTTATTCCTTATACATTGAAGCAATAGCTTTTTTTGCAGTGGGCCACAGTACTAAGCTTTACTAGAATAATTTGCTTTGAGAAATGTTCTGTAATCTACAGTGGTTACAGGCTCACATTTAGTTTAAATGTGTTTCAGTGAAAACCTTCATCATGCATACTGGGAACTGAAGAGGGAGATGTCTAATCTGCATCTAGTGACTGAAGTGCAAGCCGAAGTGCTGAGAAAGGTGAAAATGATCCCATCTTCAACCAAGAAAGGCAAGTCGGAGTTTGCAAGATGAGGTCCTGAGAACACAAACCACTGACCTAAGCTGCAGCTTTCTGGAGTGCAGTTCTAGCTACTGCATGTCTTACGAAAACCTCATTGGTTGATGCTGATAAGCCCCCATTTTTAAAGTTCCAGCCTCCCATTTTCTGTCTTGGCTTTTGTCTCATACTGGTCAGCTTCACACATAAAGGTGTTGCTGATGAGGGTTTTCTATGCTGTATTCTCTTCCCCTTGTGGCTTTTTTCCTCACTCAAGTGTTGCTTATTCATGAGGCTGAGGTGTTAAGTTTACTTGCATTTGACCTTTTACCACAAACTACTTCATATTGGAAAAAGCACCACAGATATTTCATTTTTCAGATGCATTCCTTTGCAAGTGCTTTTATTTAAAATGTGCATATTGCATTTTTAACCCTTTACTGAGATGATTCTCTAATCCTCTGCTCACTTCTGATATTGTGAAATATATATACAAAAAACACTTGTAATGCATAGTGGATAATCTTCCATGTAGGTAAACAGCTTGACAAACACATGACTATCTGGTGTGTGTATACAAGTGAGAAGTCTTGGCCTGCCTTTTTCTTTATAGCACCCATACACCAACCCTAAATATTGTAAGATCATCAAATATGATTACCTATCCAGAGGGGGGTGTGTGTGTGTGTGACAGTGGTATGAATACAGCACTTGTACATAGGAGCCATTTGTGGGTAAGGCATGTGTCTCTTTATCATCTTATAGTACATATAGTACAAATCATCTTATAGTACATAAATAAATCATAAATGTTATTTATGGGTTGGACCCCAAAGTGTTATTCCCTCATAGAGGGAATTGGTTTGAATTTTAAGCATGGGATTCAATCCATGTGCTAAAGCAGCTCCTTGAAAGCATCTTTTGCTAATAGTATCTTCCATTTTCACTGATAGGTGAAGCTAACTCCTCTCACCTCTCCTCTTCCCTTAGGGACTCTAGAACATTGTGTGGTATAAAAGGTATTGTAGTGTTACACTGGGGCTGTTTAAGCTGTATCCTGTCTTCAAGGAGCTCATGATGGTCCCCCAGGAGTTCCATCTGGAGATCTCAAGGGTTAATCTTACTTTTTTCCGTTTGAGAACAAAGAAGTTGACTTGCAAGTTAACAAAAAAAAGGCCTCCTAGTAAAAAGGCTGAACATTATTATGTTCAAGTGACAGCTAAAATATCTAGGATTTAATATGATTCTGCTGGAACTCTGAAAACTAAGAAAGGGTGCATAAGAGTCATAAATATTTTAGGGATATCCAGAAACTGGGTGGAATCATGTACCTCTAGTTTAGACAGAGAATCTACAAAAAAGAAAAAAGTGGATGGTATTGGGGGAGCTGGTATGCTTTTTTCCCACCTTACAATTTCTGATGTTAGATGCATAAAGAAATCAAGATATTTCAATTTTATTGCATTTTGCACTTGGGCTGATTTTTAGGTAAAGATACATTTTGAACATGGCAATTTCTAGGAATCATAAATCCTTGGAATAAATTAAAATGGGATTTACTACAGTTAGCACCAGCTTTTAAGTGGCTTTTAAAAAGGTGTATTCACAAAGCAGTTTTTTTTTTCTGGCAGTCAAGTTTAGGACTTAGTCAACCGCCTACGGCTGTGCAACTTTGTTTGCAGACTCAGCAGGAAGCGGAGAGAGAGCTGTATCCAGAGGAACATCCATTTTCCAGAAGGCATTTGGCAGGAAGCAGGCTATTCTTTAACCTTCGTCGCCTTTTCCCACAAGACACACATCCCTTATGGCATTGGACATATCCCTCCATGTTGTGGGATGTGAGCCATGTCCTTCATTTAGCTGCTGAAGGACATGAATTGCTGAGGTTCTTGAAAGAGTTGATTCACACTAAAGCCAAATGAATGGACAATTGCATGAGCAGCAATTCCTGCTTTGTTTAATCAGATATTGATGGGTGTGGATCCAATGTGTAGACTGACTGGGTTAACTCAGCATTGATCATTTACTGTGTTTTTCTGCAGTGTCGTCCTGTGCACCTATTCAGTGTATTGAAGACCTTGAAAGGGACTTTACCAATCTCCACGTTGCTGCTTCCAGTGCAGTATACAAGAAGGCACGACTTATACCAAATGACCAAGTTTTCAGCGGTGCTGCATCTTCCCCATCCTGTACTGACGAGAGACTTAGCCCAGTTTGTCATTCTCCCTTTCAAGAACATAACTCTTATGGAAAGAGCTCTCTGGAAGATAATTCTTGGGTCTTCCCAAGCCCTCCTAAGCCTAGTGAGACAATGTTTTGGGAAATGAAAAGTAAAACATCTCACTTTTCAGAAAACAATTTGGATCAATGCAACCAAAACTGCTTGCACAACAGCTAAGAGCTTAAGGAGAAACTTGGTAGGTTCCTGTATGCGTAAGAGGCACATAGCTAATGGAAGGGAACGTAGTGACAATGTCGTAAGTAATCCAAACTGGATCTTAATTTTTCCACTGTAGCGTGACTTTGAAAGTGGTCCATTGAAATCTGAGGGATGGTACATGATATAAGGCTAGTGTGTGAGTTGGCCCTGATGTTTCGGATTGCGCACCTGCAAACTGCTCAAGTATTAAACCACTGAGAAAAAACAAAAGCTGTACTTCAGCAAACTGTGTGAATAACTTTGCTTTGAAATACTATATATTCCGACACTCCTTCAAGCTGAGAACACCCTCTTTTTTGACAGTCTCTCTCTCTCCTTGGGCTTCTCAGGTAAAGCATGCAGTTTTTACCTCTAGATATGAAACTGTTATGGTTTTTCATGATGTGTGATATCTACTGGGATGAAAACATGAACAGACAAAATGATTGTGATGTGTATAATAAGCCAAATTATTAAAAGTCCTTCTTGAGAGTGTGCCCTCATCGGCCTTACTGTGAAGATTTTGAAGCAGTAGAATCTTTCGCCCCAAGAGGAAATGAGAATCTCTTAAAAACCTGATAGATTCTGTGATCTCTTCACAAATGGCATTCTGTGTACACTGCTGCCTGTTGTGGCCTATCCAAAATGCAGTGACCGTTTGGGTGCCTAATCTATCAGTTACCAAAACCTTCACTTTATGATTTCTAAGCCCACTAACTTTAGTTTTATATAGAAACCTCCAGACGCCTTAATATAAATAGGTAGAACCATCTGAAATAATTTACTCTTTAGATAACCTAGAACTACTGTCTTACATTCTCTAGTGTCAAATGTCCAAAACATTATATCGTTGGGTAACAAAGTAGCCTGTCCCTATTCAAATATTTTTATGTCCCTCGCTGCTGCTATCAAACTCTGACATAGTGTATACAAAGTAGTTTGGGATTAAATGCTATATTATTGATTAGGGTTTTTTTGGTAATTAAGATATAGTCGTAAAAATTATTAATCTGTATTAGCCTCATTTTAAAGAAAGAAGAGTGGATGCTAACAGAGCAAACAAATTGACAGATTTCTAGAATTAGTTTTCTTTCTGGTTTGTCTTTTAAGATGCAATAATGAAATAGAAAATGATTACTTTGAAATTCTGGAAAGATTAGATGAAGGCATAAAAATGTAATGATGGGCCAGGCAGGTATGTGTCAGGATCATTCCACTATTGCAAAATCATACTCTCTACCATTTTCTTCTTGTTGCCACATTTACACTTGAGAGACATTAATAGGGAATAGTAACGTTTGAATCAGACCCAATATAGCTTGTTCTTTAATGAGAAAGAAATTTCCTGCTGCGGAGATGTGAAAATGTAATCCTCATCAGCGTACCCCTACCAGTGGTGTACTATAACAGAAGAAGACATATTCTTTTCCCTGTACTGCAGTTTGAAGATTTCAGTGCTGGCTGCTTTATCCTTTTTCATATAGTCTGGATAATTTTTTACCTGTAGAGGAGGAAGAAAAGCTGCCTTCTGCTGTTAGTGAATGGCATACATAATGTATATGCCATTCACCAGATATTGTTTTTTATCACTCATCTTGCTCACGTATCCTGGCTTGTCTGTGATTAATGGAAATAGTGTTGGATGTTGGAATTTATTCTGACCAATGAACAGAGCAGACTCGAGGGAGTACAATCTCCTGCAGAGTAATAGAACAAAACCCAATATGCATAAAATAAATCCAAGTCACTAGACTTTAGCTGATAGAACCAACTACCTGTGTAATAACAAAGCAACAGAAGCCATTTCTAATGTGGCTCCGATGTGTTTCTTGAGGCTGTTTCTTTGGTTGCAGATACATGGATAAGGAACATTCTTCAACACACCAACCTACTTAACATTTGAACAATGTACTTGAGAAATTGTAATATTTTAAAATAAATTATTTTTTGTTTGAAAAACCGGATTTTTGTGACTGTGAGCTAAGTATTCTTTTATAATATTAAATCCTGGAAATCGCTACTTGAAAAAAAATCTAATCTTATGGCTTGAAAACCTTAGAAATAAGAAGTCTGTTGTTCTTTCAGCCTTCTGATGTATCATGAAAAAGGGGTCTGCTAATTATCTGATTGTATAACATTCCATGGTAGCATTGGATTTTTTTTCTTGGTATTGAATCTGGATTGGAGAGCAAGTTATACCAGCTTCTTGGACATTTTTAAAAGAATCGTTTAATTTTATCCATCCAAGAAAAACACAACCATGCAAATTACATTCCTAATTAGGAAGACAACTGCTTTGATCTGTCATACTGAGTTGACTTTTTAAGCTTATCCAGTTTCTTGAAACAAATGGCTACATTTTAAGTTTTCCTTTGAGGTGGTTCTTTGTCCTACATATTTAACCCTGCAAGCTTCCATGGCAGAATAGTCATTCAAACCTGGACCTGACTGCACCACTGGGGCTGATGTGTCGGGGCTGGTTTGTGGAAAAGAGCTATGGGTCTGAGCAGGACATGTAAAATCTGGATTAGGTTTCTAATCCAGTTTTTCATCAGTGGCTGCCTTCTGCCTCAGATCTGTAGACGGCTGTTGTAGAGAAAAGTAGAAATGAGAAATTGATAGCCTACAGTTAGAGTGAATAAAGGAAACATTTAATATTTGTCTGCTTAGACCTCTTTCATTTTAAAAAAAGTTTGCTACTGCCTCAGTTTGTGATACAATAAAGAGTGAAGTGTATCTTGTATTTATAAATACACCTACCCAGTTGGATCAATATAAAACTGTAGGAAAACTGTCAATCCCCAGAAGTGCTCCGAAAGTGCACTCTGCAAATGTGTAAGTTGCAACACTTACAGAAACAAAGCAGACTTCTGAAAATTTCTCATAAATGTCTCTTTTACTATTCTGGCTTGTTACATATTGTACTGCTTAATGCTAACAACATTACAGAATAGTTGAACTGAAATATACACAGTTAGTTAGGCATAAATAAGGCATGCTGCTTTCTAGTGAAAATAAGATTAATACTAATTAGATAAATAATTTCTTTTATTTTGTATTTGCTAGCTCTTGTGGGAAGGGAGCACAGTCAGAATCACCAATACCCATTTTTTATTAACTTAACTGCTGTATTAACTGCAGAAATTAACTTCTGCTACGCTAAATCCAATATTTGCTTCTATTGTAATCCCACAGCAGGAAAGAAATGAATAAAAAGCATGCCATCATCTGTCTCTAAGCCATCATAGCTCTTTCTACCTATATTCCTCTTCCACTACCCTGAGCATTAGCTGTGATTCTCACCAGCAGAGCAAAAGAGGCATTCAGTTCTCTGCTGGTTCAAACTTTGCTTGATTATGCCATGGCTAGCAGGAAGTGACTGAAGTTGGGCTGAATCTGCCAGTTCTCTCTGAAGTTAAAGGCTCCTTCCGCACAGGCAGAATAATGCACTTTCAAACTGCTTTCAGTGCTCTTTGAAGCTGTGCGGAAGAGCAAAATCCACTTGCAAACAGTTGTGAAAGTGGTTTGAAAATGCATTATTCTGCGTGTGCTGAAGGGGCCAAAGTGAGGAACGCAAAAGGCAGCGTGGCCATGACATGCTTTTGGATGAGGATTTAGATGTTCCCACAAGGAGCCAGGAAAAACTATAAATAATGTATAGCTCTTATTCTCTCTGGCAGCTATCAAAAACAGCTGCAGTGGGCTTTATACGGCGCTGGATTGTGTTAAGTGGTATATTTGCATATCTCTCATTGTTGTAAAGGATGGTTCGTGTAATCTTTTTAAGGATAAAAATACTCCGTCATGAGATGAGCTGCTAGCAGTTTGGGTTCTACTGAATGGTGCTAGGTCAATTCAAAGCAGGGCCAGCAGCTACACCCTACTCAGTCGTAACAACAGTATATATTACCTTCCCTCCATGAAAACGGGCAGACACAAAGAGGCAGCCTAGGTGCAGTGAGAGTACAACCCCCTTGACAGGCTGTTAAAACTGACAGCTGTATTAGCTAAAGCAACAAGTTTAGGCTCAGTTGTCTGAATGCTCCTCCAAAACAAACAACCCCAAACACTTCAGGTGGATGGTGGGGCTAGATTTTTAAAAAATCTTTGTGCAGTTTTCTATAGGAGGGAGCTTCCTGGATTCAAAGGAATTCTTGTCTGTATTTCAAAGCAGAATCACTCATATTCCAGGCTTATCACTTCACCGAAAGCATCCCAGATGAGGGACACAGAACTAAAGCCAACATCTGAGAAGCACTTTCCACCTCTTCAGTCAAGTAAAGGAGGAAAGGGGATCCCATCTAAGACAAAACATTTCCCAGTTTCCCCTGGAGGGAGAAAATGCCAAAACTGTGTCACTGCTACCTTATGCTGCCCTTAAAACTTAATATGGGATTTCTTCTAAGGTAAAGTTACCCAAAAGCTGTTTGTGGCTCAGTCTTACCACAGTTCGCCTATTGATAAGTTATACAGAAACGCCTTTGCACTTCGAGAAACATGCTCTTCTGCTACTGGCTCCCAACAAGGAAGAAGCTTTTCTAATTCAGACAGGAACTTCATACAGCTCTTCAATTAATGTCTAATATTCACTTATGTATATGAAGCAGATTGTCACAATTGACAGCAAAAGCTCAATTTGTAGTGATTTCTCAGGATGCTGCATATAACAACAACTTTAATGTCATTGTGTGCACACATTGTGCCTTGTGCCCGCACAATGAAAATACAAAACATCCCCCGATGAACATCTCTTCAATCCGCACACCCCAACTTACAGCCATCCCTACACAGCCATCTCTACACAGCTACCACCACGTCAACACATCGCCATGGAGTTTAACATAGCCACAGCTCTAGGACAGAAGCTGTCTCTGAGCCTAGTTGTCCTGGTTTTCTTGATCCTGTATCGTCTGCCAGATGCCAACCCTTCTGGATTCATGTAATGTTCCATACTTTGATGCTCCATTTCAAGTGGATCAGATTTTAAAAATAGAACATTTTATTAAATTATTACATCATTGAAAGGCATATACAGTTCAAGTTAAAAAAAATACTGCCAAACGCTTCAAAATTGGCTACATACTGGTAGGAATTCTCTGTTCCTTCTGACAAGGACGAATTCCTGTTTTTCTGTACTCTTCCCTTTGCTTTAAATATTCAGTCTTGCATTCTTCATAAAATGCTGGGTTGGTATAGCTGAAAAACAGGCAGAATGTGAAAACTGAAATTAATTTCTCTGCATAAATTGCTGCTGTACAAAATCCCAAGAATATAGAAAGAAAAGAATATAGTCATATTTGCTTTGCTGTGCATATTCCATGTGAGCACATCAGGTAACCAGTTTGGCCTATAGATAATTTTTTGATTCCTGAGTCTTCTCTTCCAAACAGAAGTTTAGCGCTGTGGTGATTTCTCAGTGTTGCAGAGCAATGACAGTAGCTGAACAGCTGAATCTTCTTCTCTACCTAACCTATATGCCATTTCATAAATTGATTGGTTTGTGGCCATTCCAGTTTTTTTGTTTTAAAAGGAAGCCAGGATGAATCCAATGCTTACAGTAGGTCAAAATTAAAGAAGGGTGTTAGGGTAAGTTAGGAGAGGCAATAAGAACAGGAGAACCCCTACAGGGGATGCCAAGAGGGAAAGGAGGGAATACATGAGAGAGCTGGGGGGTGGGGTGGGTAGATCAGCTGGGGGATAAGATTCTATCTCCTACAAGCCATCTATTTTTATTACCTCTTCTATAATAGAACCAGTTTTATTACCTCTTCTATAACAGAACCAAGACACACTGCATCAGACAAAACTGGAACCAATCTTGTTCAAAACTTATTTGCCACTTTACAGCCTGAAACATTTATTTTCTTGTAGAAGCCAATTTCAGGTGTTTGTATGACTATAGTGATGTATCACTATAGGTGTATCAATATAATCTAAGGATGATATTAACTGTATTTTTGCCTTACTCAAATGATTTTAATTTTCTTCTAGAACTAAGTATATATAACTGCATTTTTGGTCTTTTGTAACAAATACCATTTAAATTGTAACGAACAGAGAAGACAAGATGGTTTTCTTAGACATATTTTGCCTGTGTAGATTTATTATGAACTGGATTGTACCAGATTTTCCAATTGTGTAAAGGGAGGAGCTGCCCTCTCCCCCCCAGTCCACAGCAAAAAGGAAAGTTGAGCAATATTGCTCTTCCTCCCTCTTACATCAACAGAAAATCTGGTGGGAATCCAACCACTGTCAAGTTCTTTCCCAATATGGCAGATGGAGTTTATCTACAGTTTCCAAATATACTGCAACAAAACTGTATTTTCTCACATGTTGTTATACAGTAGCCTAGACACAACTTGTATTTGATAATGGCTTAGCACATTTCCGTGTTATATCAAATGAATAGACATGTGAGCACAAAAGGTATCAGCCAGCCAGTACTAGCTGTACTAGAAGAGATGCATCGTTCTGTGTTTAGATACTAGACCATCAGAGGCTCAAGCACAAACAACCATCTTGCCAATATCCATTTGGTCTTATTAAACAGTGGAATCTGCACAGCAGCTGGGAGTAGATTAGTGGGTTATTTCTAGGCATGTATTCTTCTGCCTATATTGTACTTACTGGGCAGTGAGACACTCCTTCAGGGCTGTGTTTTCCTCTCTGCATTTTACCACCATCAGAAAGCCTGAGTCTTGACAACATTTGGTGAAGGCTGAAACATGATAAAAATTACCGTACTGGAAAAAATGTTCAGAGAACGCATGCAGAGAATACAGTCTTCCCTCTAGTCTGATGCCATTTCATTGCCACAAAGAATAGGTTCAGATGAGTGATGAATTTTGTTTTCAGATATACAGTTGGTGAACACAAAGCCTGAAGAAATAGTTATAGCTATTGAATGTGCATACTGTGGCCTAGACCAAGCATGCTAGCATTTAGATGAGAGTCTTGTCACAGAACTGCACCATTTCTGACAGCATACTGGAATGTCAGTCGTATGAAACTTCTGTGTACGCTAAGGAAGCATGTACTTTGAATACCAGATGCTAGCAACTGAGAGAATAGCTATACTTTCAGGCCTTGCTTTTCAGCTTCTGAAGGCATCAGGATGACCCAGTGCTGTAGCACCAATGGGGCAGTGCAGGGGGGTGAGTGTGATGCCCCGGGCAGAGCCGCAACAGAGGTGTGGCCAGGCTGTGAAGGGGGCATTCCAGGGCAGGTGGCGTCGCAGCAGGGGTGCAGGGTGCACGCAAGCCCTCGGGGCAGTTTCCCCCTCACTCCACCCCTGGGATGACCTCAGGTGGCAACAGTATACTTAACAGTACTTAAGTATCAAACAGTACTGTTTGGATCATGACTTGATCCAAAAAGCAAGGTCTTATGGAAGGATCCTCAATACTGAAATGTTTGTGTCTGCTGGTGCTTCAAAATCCTTGGGGCTGTGAGTCAGTGATAGAGAATCTCCTTGACCCGCAGATAGGTGCCATTTTCACTCCCCAGCATCTCCAGGTAAAAGGATCAGATAGCAGGTGATGTAGAAGACCTGTACTTGAGACCCTGGAGAACCACTGCCAGCCCAAGTGAACACTGACCTTGAAAGAGGAAGGTCAATAATTACATTCTATTTAAAAAATAGGTAGCTTCATGATGCCTAGAATGTACATGGGGGACGGGACTGAGAATGCTTCTAACTGAATACAAGCGAGAGCCTTCTTAAAGAGCCATTCTGTGGGGGTAATAGCGAAGTGTCCACACCCTGCCATCCAACGGAGCTTTTCTGAGGCAAGTAGAGGTTTCTTTGTTTTTTTGGCCACCTTTCCACCCAAACAGCATCCTCAAGGTGGGGACACCTACACCATGCAGGCTCTCACATTGGTTAGGTATCAAATTCATCTTTCCTTGGAATAAAGCTCTGCACTGTGTATACTCCAAGTTTTAATGAAAAGCATCAACTAGATCCCTTAGTAGTCCACTACAACCTATGTGCTAAACACTGAGTATACAAAATTCCTCATAGTCCCTCTAATTTGGAAACTGTGTTGAATGCAGTAGAAATCAGGATGCTTTCTTCAAATAATATTAGTTTAAGTACTTGGATCCATTTCAGCTTGGAGTCTACAACTTGCATACTGGACTTTTACCCATCTTAGCTGTTTATATGCAGTTGACAGGAAGTAAGTGCCTGAGTCCCAGAACTGAAAAATGCCTCATTATGAGAGGGAGTGGTCTTGATTTCTGTGAAGGAACCAGTTTTTCCTCACAGGTTTCTAATTTCACTTCAAGGGGGCAGGGTTCAAGTGGGTGATGGTGACCAAATTACATGTATTCCTTGATAAAGCAGATTATTCAGACCCAGTTCCATCAGGCAGGGTGCTTGGCTTTAAAAACTGAAGGTACTTAGGTGGCCCAGGATGATTGACTTCATGAGAGAGAGAGACAGAGGGAATGTGACAGTATGGATTCTCTGGGACCTCTTATGGTACCATAAAGCATGCTTTTTTTGGATTGTCTACCTGAGATAGGAGCTGTTCAGTGCTGAAGCCTGGTCTTCATGAACTGTGGCCAGACATCAACACATTGGCCTAAAAAGGCATGTTATTCTCAAATCTTATAGATCTGATTTGTCTTAAGTCTCTTAAAAATTACATGCCAAAGAGAGTAAAATATTCCAGCATTTATAACATCTACATTAGGAAGCAATCCAAGTTACCAATCGTGTGTAGTTGTATTAGTCAAGAATCAGAGAAGTCTTTTCTCACTCCGTGACCAAGGCCCATCTATGAGCTTAGCCACTTTTGGCCTGCTGCCTCAAGCTGTTTGTAAGGTCTTTCTCACTTGTTTAGCAACAGGGTTATAATTAGGATTTTCCCCTTCACACTGTGTAACAAATTAACACTGCTCATGTTTCGAGTGATCTTCAATACTACTAAACTATTTATGAAACTGTATTATTCTGTAACAAATTCAGAGGTGAAACATGTCTCCTTTTCATATGGCTTTCAACAAGTTCCAGCCAGTGTGATAAACACAGCTTTCCTTCAGTCATCATGTACTGCAAGTTCCTGAGGAACACTGTGCATGCAAAATAATTTTCCCTTACAGATGTAGCCTGAATATAAGAAAACCAAGTGTATACATGAGTGCAGGTGATTAATATATATTTTGGCATGTCTGCAAAAATGCTGCCTACAGGAGATTCAAAAAGTGGGCAGTTCTCTTTACCGCTGCCACTGTGCAGAAGCAGTTTCTATGCAGTAGCTGTAAAACAGTAAGTCCTCTTGTGGCAAGAGTGCTACTTGTCCACATAGTGTTCTTGAACATTGGGCACTGCCAGGGTCTAACCCTGAGGTGAGTCCGTTCATTTAGTACAGTTTATCCTGCCCTTCCTCCAAAGAACACTATTTTCTCCTCCATGTTATCCTCAAAGCCAGCTATCAAATTTCCATGGCAGAGGATCTTGAGGATTTAAACCTGGGCCTCCCAGACCCCAGTCCAACATGCTATTTTAATTTATTTTATATAAAACCTTTCCAAGCAAACAGCGTCCTTAAGATGGGGACCTCTACACCATGCAGGCTCTCAACATTGGTTAAGTACAAATAAAGCCCTGAAATAAAGCACTGCACTGAGTGTTCTCTGAGTTTTAAAGAAAAATTTATCAAAATCTGACCTTGTAATCCAAGCATGAAAGACAAACCCAGAAAAAACAGGATTTTTCAAATGCCACGTACAATCTCTAATAATTCTCCTAATAAATGTCGGCAGTGACTATTGAACTTGGAGCAATACAAAAAATGTGCCAGCATCAAGAAACAGTATGTAAAATTCAGTCTATGTTGTGTGTCATCTAGCTACATCGTATTTTTCCACTTTGTAAAAATGCGCACGGTGGCTATAAATTAGTTGGCAGATGCTAGTAGGTTCTCAAACTGAACCTGTGGGGTGGGGAGCAATTGAATTTTGCCTTCCCACTGGCACGGGCCTGAGTCCAGCGGCACAGAACTGCAGCAGTTATTTGTGCTCTATGCAATCATTCCTCCTGAAAGCTGTGAAACTTTTTTTTAAAAAAAGGGAGGGGAGAAGGAAAACAGCTGAAATACAAAATAAAATAAAAGCTGAAGACAACAGGAGGTCCCTCTCACTTGTTAGCTCACCAGCTTCAGTTGGTTAAAGGTGTGATGTTCTAGCGAATGAAGACCGAACCGCTACAGAGAGCGCACCCCAGCTTCCGACAGGCCCTGCTGAAGCTATATACAGCCACGGGAAGCATCATTTCAATGTGATAAAACTGCTTCCAGCTATATAGCTTTAATGTTGTTAATCCTAACAAAAAAGGAAAAGGGGGGAAAAAGGAGCAGACCTGAGAATATTAGATCCCTCCACATGAATATATGACGCCACTTAATTACTACTGGCTTCTCCTATCCCCAGCCTTTTAAAATTCCTGGGATGCTACGAGGGGAAAAAAAGCTAAATGAATCCAGACATAACTCGGTCAGAAACGTTTTAGAGTCTCAACAAGTACGGAAACCCTGCACCTGTCATTTTATTTTCCGATTTTGAGCATTCAGGAAGTCTCTTTGGATTTGTATGCAGTATATTAAACCGCTTCAGCTGTTTAATTAGAATTCACTTTGGAAAAACAGGCTTGCAAATCCAGTGAAATACCGGCTGATGCAAGACCTCACAAACATTCAAGATTACCTTTTAGCATCTAGTTTCCTGTTCCAGAATGTGAAAGATAACTTAAAGACGGGTAATAAACTGAACAACATGAGATGAAATACACAGGAACAGAATAAAAGCTCATGATACTTTCAGTGTTTTCACAGTATTTTCAATTCACTCCCAATGGAGATTGTAACTGCAGGGCACTACCCTTTTCACAATCAGGCCGCAGTTGACATATACTGCATGCTGAGTGAGGAACAGTTGGCCTTTCAAGTCTAGTCTAGCACTGTGAGGAGAGGAGGGACAAGAAAATCCATCTAGAAATCCATAACCCTTATTTGATTTTGAGCCTCCTTAAAGAAAAAAAAATCAAAGCATGTAGTAAAAAAAACCAGGAAAGCAATTTCCTGTGGTTAAAGAAGTTAACATATTGTAGATGTGAAAAATACGCTGCTTCTCTGCAGCTGCAGTTGTGTGGCTTGCAGCCACACTTCAAAAGCCAGGGAATGGCATTATTCATTTTTTAAAAGCACAGGGTTTGTTGTCTGGAAATGCAGATTCAGAAATGCAACTGGGAGGGCATGAGAGTGGAGTCACACACAAATATGGAAAAGGAGAAAGACTTGAGAGATTTTTATGTAACCTTGAGGGTGAGGTCGCCTGTGCTTCTGTTGTGAATGTGACTCCAGCCAAATGTAATACAACAATAAAGCAGTCAACATATTCTGTTTTTTACGGTGGAACTTTGCCCAAGCTGCCCACAGCTGAAAGAATGATGACCTACTGCATCTTCTGAACATTTGAATACATAGGGAAGAAAATGTTGTGTGCAAATGGTTGTCGCTTCAGCCAAACTGAAGGTCAATGCTTCACTGATTAGAATGCAGCTTCAGTTGGCCTATCAGGGGGATGTTATCTATGTGATTGAGATGCGTTCCCAATTCAATGTAACTGCTCAAGATAAAAAATCAATACTGCTAGAAAGATATATGTAACCACTGCCGCCTGTCCATTCTTTCCTTGAACTTTACTTTATGGCTTCACACGCTTTGTAGACAACTAGGCTTCCCCTGGTGCCTCTGTCCCATGAAAAAAGAATTACATCCGTTATCTCATGAGGCAGGAAGCCAGGTAGCTTTCTCTTGCTATCTGCTGCCGGCCTTGGGGCACCTCAGTTCCAAAGACTGTTTTTCACAAACTCTTGGGAAAACAGGAAGGGGGCTTCCAGCGGGGAATAAAGGGGACTGTGAATGCCAGTTTTGTCAGAACTGGCTTTGCCAAGTATGGTGCTTCAATACCTCTTCAATAAACGCTACTGATCAATACTTCAGCGTCTATTTCTTGGCTTAAGGTTCTGAGACCTAACATGGCCATTGCATTATTTATTTGTTATTTACAAAATTTATATCCTGCCTTTCTGCCTTGAGGCAGCTAGGAAATTAAAATTGAGGCAGCTAGGAAATCAAAACATACGTAATAAAATCCCATTTTAAAATCATCTTAAATCAACCTCCCATAAAAACACACATTATCAAAACAAGTAGACATAGGTAAAATACATATAAAGACATAAAAACAAGAATTAAAATGTTGGTCAGGAAACAGGGATCAACTGAGGGAATGCCAGATGAAACAAATAAAGTCTTCGCTCACTGGAGAAGAAAGCAACAAAAGGGGACAGAGCAAGTTCCAAAATTTGGGCGCCATGACTGAGAATGCCCTATATCTGTGGTGGCGAACCTTTGGCACTCCCATGCTGGCAGGGGCTGATGGGAATTGTAGTCCATAACCTCTGGAGTGCCAAAGGTTCGCCACCACTGCCCTATATGGACTGACGTGCACCTAATCTCAGAAGGCAGGGCCTTAGAAGATTACCATAGTGGTTGATCGGGTTCATAAGGGCTAAGTGGCCCTTCAGGGACTGTACAGCAGGCAGGCGTCAACTATGGAGTGTCAGACAGTCCAAGGTCAAGGCAGGTGGCAAGCAAATACGTAGTCAGACAGAGTCAAGCAAGACAGGCAGGCAGGCTAGGCATGGAGGTACAAGGTATGAAACAGGGAACCTGGTGGGTGGAGCTTTCTAGTGAAACATACTCATTGCACCCAGGCAGAGTTAAGGCCAAGACAGGGTTTATACAGGAAATCCTGGCTAATGAGGCTAGCATCCTGCTAGGACTCAGTCCTCCTCAGCTGCAGATACCTCCATTTTGCAGAGCCTTCTGCCATACCTAGCAGCAATGCAAGCACTTTTCCTTTTAGCACTTAGCTGCTGCTTTTGTCTTTGCAATCTTTGTGCAGCTGGCTTGTTACTCAGTTCATCTGAGGTAAGTGATGGCTCTGTTGCCTGCAACTCCAAGTCCACAGCGCCTTCAGCCTCCGTGTTAGAATCCTCGTCTTCTAGGAATTGACTCATGATGGGTACATTGGTCCCAAACCATATATGTCTTTGAAGGTCAATCCCAGCCTCCTGAATTGTGCACAGGAACAAGTGTAGATGGACCAAGACTCTAGTGATATGGTCCCTATGACCCACTCCAGTCAACCTCCTGACAGTATTCTGTACCAGTTGCAGTTTCTGAACACTGAACACCATGTAAAGTGCATTGCAGTAATCTAATCTTGATGTAATTTGGGAAGCAACATAGTGGCCAGAACTTTTGATCTCTCTGTAGTGTGTATCCTTGTCAGCTATGAGTCCTACTATTTATTCTGAATGCTCAAAATGCTTTAAATAAATTTTCTCCACAAAAAAATCCACAAGTTTGCCATCTGCAACCTAAGTCAACGTTATCTCTATTCTTGTAAACATAAGCAGAGTCCCTAGATCTGTTTGTGTGATGATATAAATGTAGAATATTGCCAACTCCACTGGTTTGCTAATGGGTTTTCCTAGCATGAATCATGAAACCCGCCAAATTTTAAATGAACAAAATGTAATGCAAGTGTTTCTCACTAAAACTGGTACGATTCCCTATGCAGTCAATAAAGTAGTACTACTCATTACCAAGGTAACATTGATGATCTTTGGACTGGCTCTGTAGTTTATATAAAGGGTTTACAATTTTACTACTTAAGAGCTGGTCCTATGGAGGTGTTATCTCACCATTTATATTTTCTCCAACACTTATGATATTGCTATCACACTCTTAAAATAGGAAAACATCTACCATGAACCAGAGTGAGCTTAAAGTTATATACCCCCTCCCCTCAAAAAACATGAGGAGCATATTCTCCTGTGACTCAACAGAGGAAAAGAAACAGTGATTAGGAATAATAGTGATTAGGAATTACAGAATCCATTAGGTATTCAAAATCATGTGTTTTGTGAAACAAGCAGGGGATACTTAATGAGTTTAAAAATCCTAAGAATGTCCCGGTGTTATTTTTTTTAACAAAGTTACATTTTTAATTTTGTATTAAATTGTATTAAATTGTTATTTATTAGCTTATTATTCTGCACAGTCTACATTGTGCAAAGAATGAATTTGGGTATGCATTTAATGAGGCAAGTAGAAGGTACAGTGAACATGAAAAGGCTATTCCGCATTGTAGTATGTGAGCTATTTGATATTTCTGACACAGTACAAAAGGCAGCTCCTCTGTAGATTGATCATGGTTCAGTTAACATCACTGAATATCTAATACCTCCAACTCAATTAATTCTCACCTGATTAAGATCAGGCTGATATTCAAACTAAATCATCTCTCCAGTCAAGTAGAAATCAATATTTCTTATTTTACTTTTAAATTACAGCAACAAATAAAATATACAACATCAGCCATGTGTGCCTGGAGGTCCTTTCCTAGTCTGGCTTACTATGGCACGCATAACAGAGCTGATTAAAGAATTACCCTGATTTGAGCAAGAACATGTAGAAAAAACAGATTAATTTGAATGCAGAGAGATGGAATGAAGTAATTACAGGGCAGCCAGAAGATTGACATAGTATGAACTCTGCTTCTTTAAAATTTGCCACATTTTGTTGGATCTGAGACACTGTCTGTGTTCATGTCTGTCACACTGTGCTTATACTCCCATGTTAAATACTGACCGATTCTCCTTAGGAGCCTGTGATCCTGTAAGTCACAACAACAAAGCCAGATGCTCCAAGACATTCCTGCAACCAAAGCAAGAGTCGGGGCTATCACTAAAATTGTGTCCCAGTATGCATCCAACATTCTTCAGAGTGTCCAAAAAGAATGGAAGTAGAGACCCATTTTTACTTGAAATTCCATATAAAGATAGTTCATAATAATAAAAGTGTTCATAATAACAACACTCTACAGATGGATGCAGTTATCAACATTCAAGTTCTACTTGAATGATCTAATTCAATTTTCAGTCAGGAAGAGGGTGTTGAAAGACATTCTGGTTACCCTTCAGACAACATGGCTTCTTCATGAAACAAAGAGAAGAATGTCACTCTCCTCCTCCCATGGTCTCTTTCATCCAGGGAAAATCATGGGCCCCTTATGAGAAAAATTCTTCCTTCCACAGAAAAGTTAGAAAGTTAGCAGAAATTCAAGAAGTGGCCTTGACCAGTGTTCCATTGCAATGGGTCATCCTGATGAAGGGCTCAATGATGCAAATCCTACCAGACACGAGATGCCAGCCAACTACAGTGGATTTTCACAGTGGCTTTATTTTCAGGGGTAGGGGATTCTGATTCATTTGCAGTTACAAATGAATGTAAGCCTCTTGGGGGCAAAACACTTTGCCAGGAGTTCTCCCCCGAATGGCCAGTGACAACGACAGAGCATAATCCAAGTCAGATTGGTCATGTCTTTTATACCTAGAATTCAGGACCAACGTAGGTTAGTAACAACAGACCTCAACACTAAGAGTCACATCAACAGGCATGGAGACGTGGCATCGTCCTCCCTACATCTAAAGATGACTCACCCGCTAATGTGGGAAGAACAACTTCCATGTTCAATTGAAAAGCATATCAGTAGGGTAGACAACATCCAGGTAGACCAGCTAAAATATCGCTTTATGGATGGCAAGGTTCCAAGTCCTTGTTAAATGAGTAGATCGAGGACAGCCTTATTTTGGCCCTATTCAACTCAAGGCACCTGCAGTGGATATCTATCACTGTATCCTCAGAGGAGGAGCAGATTCAGCAGCCTTCAATGTTCAATTTTTAAAGACTATCTTAAAAGGAGCATCATGGACATTCTCTTCTATATTCATAAGCAGTACAACTGAATCTCTATCTCAACCTATGTGGCTTTTAGTCCCAGCATTCTCCAGCAGATGTGAGTCCTTCAGTAGTGGACAGCATGGTTTTTCCTGCTGGTCAGGACATTGTTACTGTATGTCCCATGTCAGAATGCTCTCCTTTTCCAACCAAAAATGGGAAAACAAATGTACCGTAGATGTTCAGTTTACTCAGTAAGGAGAGTATGGTTTTTTTGCGGGGGACGAGTGTACTATATGGCCTTTCACTAAATCCTATACCACCGAATAATCTTCTAATAACACCCCCATTACTACTCTTTTCTGCGGAGACTTAAGGCGGATTCCGCATGGGCCAAAAACAGCAGTGTGAAAACGGTGTGAAAATGGTGAACAAGGGTTTTTCACACTGCTGTTTTTGGCTCATGCGGAATTCGCCTTAGTTTCTATCATCTTTTGTTCTTAGTCCCAGCTTAATTAAAATAGTTCTTACCTGTATTTCTCTCATTTTCCACTTAGTTTTCTTCTCAGTTAATTACTGTTTTTTTTAGTCCCATTTGAAGGGTTGATACATCAGCTATGAAAGCCTTGAACTGAAGGAGGGGCTTTCTGACATTAAAAAAAGAATGGAGAAGTGTTCTGTCTCCAAATCCTGATGAGAGGAATCACCCGATAATCATGATGCCACCCAGCTACACCTATGATCAGCCCAGTGTTCCATTCTTAATTTCTTTCAAAAAGCTGAGAAATCCTGGGCAAAAGATACTTTGTTCCATTCCTAAATATGGCCATTTCCACCTATCTCATATACCAAGATGCTGCACTAGGAGCCATTGTTCATTTCACTAGATGCAGAATAGCAGCGCAATAAGCTTTTGAAGGAAAAGGCTGGGAAGGACTCACCTCAGTGTCACCTTTTTTAGCCAGCATACAGAAACAGAGCTACATCTGATGTGAAAGAAGTTAGGAGAGCAGAAGGGGTGTGTTTTAACTATTCAGTCTCCTGTTAGTCCTCTGATCTATTCCAAATCCATTTACCTGCAGGGTGCCAGTCCCCCGAGCTATAACCTTAATGTTCAGAAACACGTTTTCTTCTCCTTCCCCACAACTGCCTTGTCTACTTAGTAGTACAAGACCACAGAAGGCAATATTGTTGTACCATTTTTGTATTGCTTGTGAAGCTAATGTTTCTCTTAAAACTGCAACCATTCAGAAAGGGGTGGCCGTGGTTCACGTGGAACTGAAACAGCAGTGCATTCAGAATACTCTAAGCACTATGGGAGCAATATTTCTGCTTTCCAAAAAGCAGGCAAGAAAGAAGGCAACACTATTAGGGGGACAATTTGATTTGAACAAGAACTCTAGGCTCTGTTCCAAAAATTCCCCCTGACAGGTGATTGACGCTTCACTGCCTAACAATGCCAAAAAAAAAAAAAACTGCTCAAGGGAGGTGTGTGGAGGCCACTCTCCCAATAGCCTTAAGTGCTGAATGAGAGACCTTTTCACTCTGTACAGGAGACACATGATAGTCCAGAGAAAAATCCCCACTCCTTTTCAGATGAGGTGGGGAATTCTAATGAGCAAGGCCACTCTTTGAATCTAAAAATATGACTGAAATCCATTTTAAAGTTTGAGGTGTCCCTGCAACAACGGTTCTGCCCCAGCACAATATGGTGCATGGTACTCTGGTATCGCTTCAAAATAGACAAAGGTAAAATGAAAAAGGAGGAGATCAGATCATAATAGAGAAAGATATGTATTTACTTCTCTAATGTCATTTATACTGCCACCTTTCTTCCTAATGAGGATCCAAAGGAGCTTACATCATTCTCCACTCCCCCATTTTTATCCTCACAACAATCCTGTGAGGTAGGCTGGGCTGAAAATGTGTGAATGGCACATTTGCATAGAACAGTGGACATTTGAAGTTGGGTCTTCCAGATCTTAGCCTAATGTAGTAAAATAAATGAGTGGTTAGTAATAGTAGCAATGGATTCCCCCCCACCCCCATTTTGTTCTCTATCTGATAGCAGCTATATTTATCTATATGGACACAAAATGTTTCTTTGACCTTTTCCAGCTTTTTCAGACTCTCAGTGCATGCACGTGTCTGTGTATATGTCAAGCCCTGGCCCCTGCCTGGTGGAACTCTCTTCCTCCAGGTGTCCGGGCCCTGCGGGATCTTGGTGAGTTCCGCAGGGCCTGTAAGACTGAGTTGTTCCACCGGGCTTTTGGAGAGACCAGCCACTAATGCAGCGCCCCCCCCCCCTTTGGGGGATCTCCCCTCTCTGATGATCCTCATAACATCTGAGGGACCTACCACTCCCCTCTCGGGAGTGGTTTAGCTGCCGGACGCGAGGCATTATATACCGTAATGCTGTGTTTTAATAGAGGTTTTAACTATTGAATCGTATAGAGCCATATATATGTTATTATAGTTGTATTTGTTATGTTTTAAACTGTGCTCCACTTTGCTTCATATGTTGTGCACCATCCAGAGCCCTTCGGGGGAGGGTGGTATATAAAACTAAAAAATAAATTCATAAAATAAAATATGAACAAGTTGCTCATTCATATGACATCTCAGTCATGAAGTCAAGACAAGTGGTCTGTTAAGGATTACTAAAATAAATCAGTTGGATCATCTGCAGCATCAGCAGAGCCACTACACCCCCCCCCCAAAATCCACACAATCTGGGGAGGGGCACTGGGGATTCTCTGGAACAGTGAGTGGGGAAAGGGAAGAGGAGGGGACTGGTGGAAATCCCTTCTTCTTCTGCTGTGACAATGGGCTCCAGTGAATGGAAAATTACCATTGGGTCCAGCTGAATACATCGGAAGTGCTTTGAACACTCTCATTGATCTGTGTAGAATGCAACGCACTAAAAGAAGCCACCTCCTGACCTCTAAGCAAACAAAAAAAAAATCAACTGTACAGTTAGCCCTCATCATGAAGCCACTTTTGACCTAATTGAGTGTCCATACACCACTGACCTGACCCTATCAATGTATTTACGGAGTGTGAGATCATATCCCCTTTCCGTACACCCTTCTTTTTAGCAGGCTAAACAGGCCCAGTGGGTTCATCATTCCTCAAAGTATTCATTTTCTAGATTTTTTCTCCCTCACATCCCAGCACTTGTAACAACGAAGCAGGCTTTTGCAAGAAGCAGGTCTAAATTATGTGACAAACTTGGACCTTTCTAGCCTATTAGTCTTGTCCCTTTCAGAACAACTGCTATCACTAAGAAGAATGCTTAAAGTTTAAATCTGATTTTCTTTCTCCATACTCAGAATTCTTGACATCAAGTGTCGTAACATCAGACTCTAGAAAAGACAAAACTAGAGCACATATAACGTTTTCCTATAGCTACAACCTATCAGTACATATTCCTGTATCACCTTACACTGAACCCCAACACTGCAATATAGCCTCAGTCTTAGTTTTCTCATATCCTATAGCCATGGTGGCGAACCTTTGGCACTCCAGATGTTATGGACTACAATTCCCATCAGCCCCTGCCAGCATGGCCAATTGGCGTCTTGGCATCTGGAGTGCCAAAGGTTCGCCACCACTGTCCTATAGGATCAACTGAGAAAGGATGGCTGGACAATTTTCCAGTAATCTAAAAAGTCATCATTCCAAAAAAAGAAACCCAGATGGGTACACTGCAAACTATTACAAAACATTTGAAATGATGTTGGTCCCAAAATTAACAGAAATAATGAACTTAATTGTAAGAGGAAGTAAAATACCCCAGTCATTGAATATACAATTAACTCCGAAGGAGAAATGATAAACTATTGAAAATGGAAGGGCATACTAATAGTAAAGACTGGAATGATTATTTATGATCTGAAAAGAACAAAGTTTTAAAAACCATTTCATAGAAACCATTTCATAAGGAATGCCTTATTAAACATTTGGATGAAATTTAAAGGTAGATTTAATACTAGTACTCCAATGTGGCTGTCAAGATTGGAAGCTTTACAAATAAAGGAAAATAGAGAAGAGATAAGCTGGTTAAGATACAGAGACATTGTAGAGTGGACGGGAAGGAAAGTTAGACTGAAACCCAGAGACCAGATCATAGTACAAGGGAAAGCATGTCATTGGTTTACTTATTTCCAACTGAAAGAATGCTTTAAAGCAGACAATAGAAAATGGGGATTCAGTCAAGACACAACAATTTTTGAGGAATTATTATGCAAATATGATGTTGCAAAATTAACAGGGAAAAGATATAGATATTTGTTATGGTTTAAAAACGAACAAGAAGAGGTTTTAAAAAGTCATGATTAAATGGGCTAAGAATATTGGAAGAAATATTAAGCTAGATGAATGGAGTAAACTATGGAAAAATATTAGTAAATTCACACTGAGAATGGAACTTTTATAAAACATTTCAAAGGTGGTATCTTGTTCCAGTAGCACAGTCTGTTCTTCAGTGAGAACTGTTTTTCAATGTGCTGGAAATGTGAAGTAAAAGAAGGTACTTTCTTTCATAGTTAAATTAGATAAGTTGACCTGCTTGTTAATAGAAGACTTTGGAAGATTTTAATGCGACTTTTGTCCCCTTTAGTGAGCTATGTGTCCGAACAACTTTGCATATGGCAAGGAAGCTGCATCAAGTGACTATACATTCACTTGCATACAGCAAGGAAGCTGCATCAAGTGACTATACATTCACTTGCATACAGCAAGGAAGCTGCATCACGCAGGTGACTATACATTCACTTTCTAGGAATCTCCACAGGGAGATGCAGGTAAACTTTCTGTGGGACATTTGACAAGGAATAGACATCTTCCTGTAGGGGAGATATAAGACTTCCTTGCTTGAACAATATCCAGAAGCAAGAAATGAGGCTTGATGGGTAATACAAACATCCTGAATCACTTTTTCCTTGATTTATGTGAAGTAGCTCCAAAACACGCAGAAACTGCACAGGGAACAAAATGTGGCAAGACACATGCCAACCAGCAATCAAGGAAAAGGAAAGCCACAAAAACAGAAAAATAGGAAGACAGAAAAACGTAATGGTAAACAAAACAGAATAAGTCCTTATGTCATTTTAAACAGACTGTATAGTTTAGGGAGAGATGAGTTTTTTCTTCACTTGATTTGCCTAGTTCATTTTTTAAAACCTGAAACTATCAGCGTAGAAAGCTCTCTAGACTGCTTCCAATATACAATTAAATCAGCACACCTGATAAAAATATCAAATACAAGAAAAGAAAGTATAATTAGTAATGAGGCAATGAAACCATAATGAAAACAGCAACCTAAATAAATCAATAGCAAAATCTAAAGGTTAAAACCAGCAATAATTCTGATGAAAACAAAACCAACAACAAATACAAATACAATACCTTTAATGGCATATAAAAAGTGGTAAAATGCAAATTATGTTAAAACCAATTGACTAAAATTTACACAAAGGTTTCACCCTTGATCCAAGTGCCTTTGTTAAAAACCTGGCAACTGATTCAGTAGTGTTGGGATGATGGTCACTAAGCAAGTATGAAACTATTTCCTTGTCTGATCTCACTGAAAATTTCTTCAAGATGGCCTCGAGAAAAAGCAACCGATAGACTGCCAAATCTTTACAATGAAGGATGAAAACAAAACCAATGAGTCTGATTATAAACCTGACGAAAATAAACATATCTTTAAACAGCACCCAAAGCTAAGCAGATTCAGGGAGATAAAAGATGGTATGAAAGGAAGTAACCCCAGAAAGAAAATCCTGTTTTCAGCTACCACGCTCTTCTGCAGATGGAGATAACTCAGAAAAGAGCCTTTTCACAATGTCCTAATAGCAAGCAGGTCTATGTAGCAGTTGTAAATTATCTGATCCCAGACAATTTAGGGTCTCTGATTATAAAAGCTGCTGGTTGTTTTACAATTATTCAAAAACTAGTCAATCAACCTTCTTCCTATGAAACAAACTTAGAAAAGACTAAAAGTCTCCCAGATAGCAACTGCAGACAATAAAGCCCAAGGCCAACGCCCTGCTTCTAAAACTCACTCATTTCCATGTTTTGTGCTCAAAATCTGAAGCAGGCAATTCCAAGCTTAGAACAATTTTTAAAAAAATTCTGCAGATATATTGAGATTAATGTAATCATAATCACAAGTAGCCCAGCCACTGAAAGCTACAGCAAGACCCATATTTCACAGCCCTTAAAGCAAAAAAAATATATCTCATTTTTTAAAAAGGTTTTTAGCTAAATGAGGATATGTGTTTAATTGTTTATTAAAAGAGAACTGGTATAGCATAAAAAAGCAACCAACAGAAAAAGTGTGTTACAGCTGTATTAAAAGAAAAGCCTCTAGAGGGCAACTAAGGTTCAGAGTATGACTTCCTATATATTCAGTTTCTTCACTAACTTCAGTTCCAATCTGAAGCTTTCTTTTATATGTTATAACTTCTCCAAAGGGGCTAGCAAGCAGAACAGGTAATAGAAATGGTTCGAATTCTACAGGTTCCCCCACATCCCCCAGTTTGAGTCACCTTGTTTTCCAAACCAACTAAATGCATCCTAATAAGAAGCAATTAAGCCGGGTTGAGAAGAACCTTAGAAAAAGAGAAAGATCACACTACTCTTTATTGTGAAAATCAGTAAACACAGTAAATGATTGGAGGAGAACTGTAACATCTTGGCCGCCGGGGTTCATACCCCTCCTCTCTCTGCCATAAGATTTAGAACGGCGATGGGAGTAGAATCGATATGAGTAAGGTACTTATATGCCATCCGGGTATTTATCATACATTGGAATGTTTTAATCTAAACTTGATTGTTTCAAACATGTACGTTAGCCGCCCTGAGCCTGGCTTTGGCTGGGGAGGGTAGGATATTACGTTGAATTAAATAAATTGAAGGCGAGTAACTTTCATTTGCACACATCCTTCTCCTGGCAGCTCCTTTTGGCAGCAATTGAGTCATTCGGCTAATGTTGCACTCTCAACACAGTAAAAAGCTACCACACTCAGCCCCTGTAGGGTTTTTTTTTGGGGGGGGGGGCACGACAAAACCAGGAATTGGCCGAATATACCAATGCTATGTTATCTCCAGGTCTTTAGAAGTTATTTTTAAATGTCTGAAATGTCTTCTTCCCTCCCCAACATGTACCACGGTATTGTCCTTGTGATTCAATTCATGGAGCATGTCACAGGGTTACTTTCTGAATACATAAGACACTTTTTACCCTGCTTTCAGTCTGAAAGGTCCCCAACATCCCTTGCCACAATTTGAACACAGAACCAGGTAGCATACCCATCACAAACTGAAAGGATTAGCAGAAGCCACCAGAGGAAGGAGGTCAAGAAGATATAGCAGGTAAGCAACACAATTTTAACTAAGGCCGTTTCTGCACAGCCAATTACAGCGTTGTACCGTTGGTGTTATTGGCAACACTGCAGCAACGGAGCGTTTGCATGGGTGGGCGCTCCATAGACAGGTAGCTCATCGGCTGACCCCCGGTGCTTCACCTGGCTGTGCTTTGCAAACAGAGTTCTTTTTTTCCCATGGTAGACATCATGGGCATTCGGCACCAGGATTGGCTCATGTGGGCCGCAATTGTGGGGGGGGGGGCTCTGTGGCACCGATTCCTGGCGGGCACTTCGCACGACGCTGACGGCGGAACACCATTGTTGAAAATACATGCTCGGTGAGCAACTTTGGAATAAACCATTGTGGGCCTGCTGGAGTGCTGCCACATTGCTGCAGCGCCGTTCCTGCAGCAATGGCCATGCGAACTCCCCGCCTATAAGGCTGTTTTTACCGTCCTTTTACCGGCTTTTTTGGCCTGGATGGAAACAACCTTAGAATTCATTGAGTCACTCAAGGAGGGGGAGAAATCTAGCCTTAGGAAGCTTACTCTAGCCCTTTTCCTGGCTGCCTTGGTCATCCTAGGGGCTTTGTGTTTGTGCATTGTTCCCCCCGTCCCTCTTTCTGGAGGGCTGTGACTGATCATGGCTTGTGGATGGCACCACCCCTTTTCTTCCAGAAGGGAGATGATGTCATCCATCACGGTAGCCCTAAAAGGCTCCAAGAGCTGGATAATTGAAGGATCGATTATACTTGCAGGGGGGTTATCGTGTGCTACTGGCTCTGGGTGTGGGCTTCCCACTGCCTGTTGAGCTCGGGAGGATAAAAAAAGCCACAAGTAAATGAAGGTGGAGGAGGGGGGGTGTTGGCTAACTAACTAGAAGAAGAAAAATGGGGGGAGGAGATAGTAAGGAGAATAAAAGACGAAGGCAGGACAGTAGCTACAGGACTGCTTCTCCCTCATAGGCAGGAAAGAAACTGAGGGAGAAGGAGGGGTCTCCCACCAGGAACAGGAAGCTGAAGTTTTACTTCCTGCCTCTCCAGCAAGTTGGTGGGAAACATCTGAAGAGGTGGGAAACTCTGAAGAGATGTCTTCCTGCTCAGGGGAGAAAGGTACAGCTCAGTGTGAAAGGTCTGTCCTGTATTCTCCTTTGCAGAATAACAGACTGATTTAGATTGCAGCTGCAACCTTTCAAATAAAGTGAGAACAGTTAAATCCAGTGGGACCTTTTGTAGTGAAAGAGAACTCCCTTTCCATTTTCAGCCACCATTGAAAACCTACCAAACTGTTATTGTAACAACCAGGAATAGCTATGGTTACTTTATGAAGCTTACAGGCATAATTTCATATCAAATCCACCCAACTGGCTAGTAGTTTGGAAACCACAATGAGAAACACTTCAATGGACAGCTCTTTGACCAAAAGCAGAGGGCCGTTTTCCATTTCACTGAACGATGCACATTGGACTCAACAGGAGAAAAATAACCTATTTCTAGTGTGAAAGTAACCTAAGGGCAATATTAATAATGCATACTCAATATAAATATATGCACAAAGAATGTAGAATGGCCTTCTTTGTAAAATATGCCTATGTACAGGCACACACATATACAGGGCCACTTACCATATTAGACTGGATTATAGAAAGAGGAACCGAGATTCTTCAGATAAGATTTCTTTAGAGTATAATGTATGTGAATGATATACAGCAGTGGGGTTTTTTTTTATTTTCTGATTTTCATTAATAATAATACTGCTATCATGGCAACATGTCACTGTCATATTATTTTTAGACTGGCACTGTGCCACCGTATTTGCAGATATTTCAGTTCTCACTTAGATGTGAAATGTTAATTGCTCTGAAAGGAAAGCAAGTAAAGCCCTCAAACAAGCAACAACAACAACAACAACATACTAACGTAAACAAGTAATCAAGTGCTAAATTTCTGAGAAAGGCAACCGGAGAATCAGCAGATGCTGTCCTGATTGGGAGGGGGGAATTATTTGGGTCAGATCTAATGGTTTACGGTGTCACTGTGGAGCCACTGGATCACTAGCAATAAAGAGGGACTATACCACAGGTAGAGAATATACTTTCTGGAAGCAATACCTCTGGTTCAAACCCTGGCATCTTCAGCTAAGGAAGTCTGGTGGGAGGTAAAGGGGGAAAAAAGAGGATTCCACGCACAAAGAAGCAATGGGGGATTTCCAGGATTCCTTCAGCTGAGCTGCAGCATTTTTCGGAAAACATTTAGTATTTTGGGTCTTCAATGGTGTAGTCGTGCCCGCGGAGTCACCGTAAGGACGAGATGAGACGCGGAGATATCATCTGGTGGAGAGAGCCAGCAGCGGGAGCGCAGGGTCCGTGGTCCTGGCAACTCTGCCGCGTGCTAGTTCCTGGCACCTTTTATTAGGGTTTCTCTGGGGGCGGGCAAAGGTGTGGATCGGCGGGAGGCCGGGAGAGCGGGAGAACGGGAGATCATCAGGTGATGCATGATCTCATCGGGCTGGTATGTGCAGGAGGAAGCGTCCGTGTCTGGGCCTAATCCACACCTGGGGGCAAGGGCCCCATTATCCCTTTGTCTGGGACACCTGGTGGCTGTGAGCCAGGTAGTTCATGACCTGTGACTCACCGGGGGGGTGGGGGATGGGGGAGCGGGTGCGACCAGAAGGCCGTAGTTGGGCCGGCATGCCAAGCACTCTGCCTACGGTTCTGCTGGGTCAGCGGCTCATCCCTACATCTCCTCCTTTTTTACATTTTAGGAAGGAAGCCGAATTGGTTGGGATGACACAAGGGGACACTCACCTCCTCAGCTTTCTGCCCAAGCTGGTCGAGCTGCTTATGCAACATGAGAACTTGGTTGCGACGTAAGGGGAAGTCAAAGGGTTTCTTACACACATTACAGGCAATACTAGAAATACATTGAATAAGGCAAGATCCGACGATAAGGCACACAATCAAACCAATGCAGAACTGTACAATAATACTTAACCATCCCCCTGGCAGCCAACTCCAAAGGGCTGACCACCAGTGGGGCAATACATCATATTTCAGATTAGACACAACGTCTTGCAACTCATGCACTTTCATATGAATTAAATGGGAATTGTCAGAGAGATTAAAACAACACATATTACGTACATTCTCACAACCTTGGTGATGCAGTAACAGCAAATAATCAATAGCTGCACGATTATCTAAAGTCGCTTGGCGAAGTTCCTGTTGCTCGGAGGCCAGGGCATCCAGAGCGGTGGAGGTGGAATTAATGGACTTCGCAAGGGCACAGGCCAGCCGGCCAATAGTCTTAGCGTTATAAGAAGCAAGTCCAGGGACTCCCACTAGGGAAGCCGCGAGGGAGACGAACTCTGCTTCGGAGAGGGCGACCGCGTCGCTCCGGCAAGAGGGGTCGAGAGAGGGAGCGGAGCGGCGGAGCTGGGCTCCCGGGGTGGAGCCTGAGGCAGGACGATGGTGAGGCGGCTGAGGCAGCAAAGGGTTCCTGCAGAGAGTCGAGCAGGGATGTAGTTGAAGGTTCTTTCCCCGCAAGTCCAGAACCAGCCTTTGGGGAGCAGGATGTTCCCGTACACGGGGGGAATGTCCTCCACATGCGTGCAGTTCCAGCCAGCCGAGCCGGTGAATGGGCTCGGGCCGACCTCTCGTCCCGCCACGCCGGCAATGCGGGCACAGGTGTTGGACTTGTGGTTGGCAACCGTCTTGGTGAGGAGGGAGAGAGCGCCAGCCGGGAGGGTTTGAACGATGGGTCCCCAGTCAGCGCTCATGGAGTACTTGATGGACGAGGTGTTCATAAAGGGGCTCAGGCCAGATTCCTCTAGGAAATCTCCAGGGGCTTTGCAAACGGGGAGCAGGCAGGAGCTTAGCAAACTTCCTACTCCTAGGTACTGGCCAAGGCAGAAGGTTGAGACGTTGGCAGCGGCAGCGAATCGTTCCCAGATGTTGGTCTGACCAAGGCTCGTCAGGGGGTGACCGATTGCCACCGGCAGGAGGCAGTAGAACAGGCAGAGGATGGTGACTGCAGAATTGGCAGTGATGATCGCAAAGATGGCAGCACAGAGATCCTCGGGTGTCTCGGGGTAGCCTCGCTGTTGCAGCAACTCTCGAGCTTGGCTGGTGGTCGCCTTGACATCCCCCCAGGTCATCCGGGTCTTTGGACCGTCCGGGCGCTGGCGGCGGTTCCGTCGAGGCCGCAGGACAGGATCCTCCAAAGAGATCCGCTCCATCTCCGGGATGGGGTTGGTTTCTTCCTGGCGCCATTCCATGGGCTGGCCGGACATGGCGAATCGAAATCCACAAGGGACCTGTAGGAAGAGGGACTGAAGCACACCCCCTTCCCCAGGTTATGGGAGGGGCCGGGTCCCGCCAGGCTCGGTCTTGGAGCTGGCGGCGAGGGGCCTGAGCGTGTGGGTGAGGTCTCGACCGCTTGATGGGCGGCCAAGTTCGGGTTTGATTGATCAAATTTAAGTGATTGCTAATATCAAGTTTGCTCAAGTTTGCCGCCTGCGTGAATGGCGCAGGGGGCCACCTACTCCTCTTTCTTTAATTTTTTGACAGGGAGGGCAAGGGGTAGGCGATCCTGATGGGAGGTCGGCCTCAAAACGTCATCAGCGCGCGTCAAGGTGAAGGTCCGAGTCCCGGAGGAGGGGGGGGCGAGCGGACCATTAGGGGATTGTGGGTATGCATACTTAATTTGCAGTACAAAAGGACCTTGAGAGCGCTTCTGGAGTACGGAATGCATCCGGGGAATGAAACGATCAGGCGCTTAGGAGTAAAATTTCAACACAAAGGGGAGGGGGGGTTTCCTTGCAAAGGGGAATGTACTTACCGTGACCTTGGCGGTTGGCTCACAGGGGCTGTAAGGGCGCTAGATTGTGATTAGTTTATCTTGGCTTGGCGCCGGCCAGAGACCGTTCCTTAAGGGGCGATCTCGGCCAGAGACGCCGGAATAGCCTAGGGTCTTTAATAGGTTTAGAAGTTATGATAGTGCTTAAACTATAGTTCTAACCTGGGGCCTGTCCTGGCAGTGCTGCGGTACCAGGACAGGCCCAGATTTTAATCCAGGGAGGGCCAGTCAGCCAATTGGCCCTCCCGCCTTTGCTGGTTGAAAAATAGAAGGAGAAGGGGGAGAGAGAAACAGCTCCTGGGCAGAAGTCAGGAGACGGAGTTAGGAAACACAGTCGGGACCAATGATCTACGTGATGGGGAAAGGCGGCGGGGGTGGATTTATCCATCCCAGACCAAGGTCGTCTTGACCTGGCTCATGAGGTCTCTTCCCCAAAGGTTAACGTGGATGTCCAAGACGATGGGGCGGACTGTGAGCTGTCGCTCGAGTCCCGGGCTGTAGACCGTGAGCGGGCGGATGCTCCGTCTCGCGGTTTGTTTTTCCCCCACCCCCCAGATGCGCGGGCAAGCTTCTGTTGGCCACTGATCAGGCCACTCGGCTGCTCTGATGACGGTTACGTCGGCGCCAGTGTCCACCAGTCCCTTGAACGGACACCCTTCTATGGTGAGCTCCAGGTATGGGCGGGAGCTTCCGATGGGTGTTTCCACCACTGCTATGGTGGTGTTGGCGGTGCCCTGGTGGCTGCTTGGGCTCGTGGCCTTTATTGAATTGATGGCGGGCAGCGCATGGGGCAGGAGGATCAGCTGTGCGCAGCTGGTTCCACTGGGTAGCTCCTGCGGGATGTTCGTCCATACCTGGATGTGGATGGATCCCTGGTGCGTGGAGTCGATGACCCCTGGGATGATGAACAATCCCTGCTCAGCGGCGGAAGCCTTTGGCAACACCAGCCCAATGGTCCCCGTGGGGATGGGATCGCTATACTGGGTCGGGGCAACGAGAATCTCGTGGGGGAACTTAAAGGAGATAGGCTGGGTGCAGGCGAGCGAGATGCCGCAAGAGGGAGGCGGTTTGGATGTGGACTTCGGTGTTTGGGGCTGTCCTAGTAATCTCCTCCTTGGTCCTGAGCTGGGGAGATGCCCGGGCGCAAGTTTCCCGACGGGCATTCGCTTCTCCAGTGGAAGCCTCTCTGGCACTGGGGGCATTTGGTTCTAGGCTGTCTTGGGGGTCTTCGCCTCCTGGGGGAGACCCCCCTCCGTCAGGGTTGTAGGCCCCCCCCGCCGGGCAGCCTACATTCCCTCCGGAAGTGCCCTGGCTTGCCGCAATTGAAGCACTCATCCTGGGGCTGTCCCCTGGTAGTGGAGAGTGCTGCGGCTAGGAGGCTGGCTTGGTGGGCGGAGGACCCGATGTCCTGGCAAGCCTTAAGCATGTCTGCCAGTTCGGGGTCCCTCCCTAGGCCTATGATCGCTCTGCGGCACTCAGTGGAGGCGTTCTCTTTGGCGAGGCGTAAGAGGAGCTCGTTCTAGGCCACCTCGCCATCTACCTGCCTCTTGAGGGCCTCTTGGAGCCTGTTCACAAATTCAGCATAGGGCTCTTGAGGTTTTTGTCGGATGCTAGAGAAACTTTGGGTTGGCTGTCCGGCATTGGGGACCTTCACAAACGCCTTATAGGCGCATTCAGAGGCGATCATAAGGGTGGCCTACGGCAGGACGATCTGATCATTGGGGTTAGCGAAGGCTTCGCAGCCGTAAAGCTGCGCGGCGGTGTAGGCGCCGCCAGAGGCTGCTCCTCTGCTTATGCACTGCTGGCGGTACTCGCTTTCCCAGACCACATACTGTGCGGGGTTTAAGAGCATGCGAAAGGTGGTTTTCCAGTCCTCCGGAACCATTAGGTGATTCCTCGCGACTGCTTCCAACATGCCTCTCACATAGGGGCTGGTGATTCCTACGTCCCGCATTGCTTTGCGGAGTTCAGTGAGAATGTTGTAACCTAGGGGGCGGTACTCAACAACTCGCCGAACGATGCCATCTTCCCCTTTATGATCAGTGTACTGGACGGGCACATGGCGAGGATGTCGGCATCGTCTTCCGTCAGGGTTTCCTTTTTTTGCAGATCGTGGCTAAATACGCTCTGCTAGGGTTTTGAAACCCGCGCCATTACGTGGGCGCTGACGGGAGGTGCGGTAGCTTCAGAAAATGAAGGCGGGCTGGAGGAGGCGGCCGCAGCCGCAGGAGGATTTGAAGGAGGCGGGGAAGCAAGGGAGGGCAGAAGGAGGACAGGCGTCCAATTTAGCGGATAGAGAAAGTTCCGGGGGTGAAATTGAAGCTGAAGGGTCGAAAGGAGGGCGATCTATGGCAAGAGAGCCATAGACCTGCAGGCTGATGGTGACATAGCATTGCCTTCCGCGTCAGTAGCAGTGACATCGGCGCGCTGAGGCTCTCTGTGCAGAGTCGCCCGATGTTTTCCCAATCCTTAAGATTCAATGTCCCCCTTTCTGGGTACCATGGACATTGAGCTTCAATCTCCTCAACCAATTTGCGCAGCTCCCCTCTCTTTACGGAGACCCTGCAGCTTTTAAGCTAGCGCTTTCAATTAAGCTAACGTGCTTGTCATAAGCCCTGCTTTTGCAAGCCCCCATACTTACCGTTGTTTCGTCGGGCGAGAGAGAGTCCTAGAACTCGGGACCGTGCACGCGCCGGTCCCGCGGGCGGGCGGTACCGAGGAGTGGAGTCCCTGGATGCGCGCCCGATCCAGTGGACGTCGGTACCGCGGCCCTTTCCCAGGCGACGGTAAGCAGGGTGGAGGTTCGAGGATTCCCGGGTTTCGGCACCAGTTGTAGTCGTGCCCGCGGAGTCACCGTAAGGACAAGACGAGACGCAGAGATATCATCTGGTGGAGAGAGCCAGCAGCGGAGCTGCGGGGTAACCGGGTGGTCCTGGCAACTCTTGCCGCGTGCTATGGTTCCTGGCACCTTTTATTAGGGTTTCCTCTGGGGAAGCGGGCAAAGGGGTGGATCGGCAGGGAGAGCTGGGAGAGCGGGGAGATCATCAGTGGGTGATGGTGCGCGCATGATCTCATCGGGCTGGTACGCGTACGATGCAGGAGGAAAGCTATCTCCGTGTTCGGGGCTGGCCTAATCCACACCTGGGGCAAGGGCCCCATTATCCCTTTGTCTGGGACACCTGGTGGCTGTGAGCCAGGTAGTTCATGACCTGTGACTCACCGGGGGGTGGGGGATGGGGGAGCGGGTGCGACCAGAAGGCCGTAGTTGGGCCGGCATGCCAAGCACTCTGCCTACGGTTCTGCTGGGTCAGCGGCTCATCCCTACAAATGGGTCTTCAAGGGTAACACCCGATTTGCTTCTGCATTTGATCTACAAACTGGGACATCTCCAGCATCGTAGTTTTAAACACAAGGAATCAGTGATTCCAGACCACACTGGGAAAAGCCCATTGGTCTTGACCAGGGGTAGGGAACCTGCGGCTCTCCAGATGTTCAGGAACTACAATTCCCATCAGCCCCTACCAGCATGGCCAATTGGCCATGCTGACAGAGGCTGATGGGAATTGTAGTTCCTGAACATCTGGAGAGCCGCAGGTTCCCTACCCCTGGTCTTGACGCTTGGCTATGCAGCACATCTGGAGATGGACGATCCTGAACCTGGGAAGCTTAGCAAATGGAGGTTCACGTCCTTTTGTGGTTTGCACACTGCCATTACTTTCCCCTCACTTCCTGCCATAAAAGACAATCCGTGTTTGGACAAAGTGTACAGATGTCGTATTCAAGCCTTTTAATAGCTCACCTTTCTATATCAATATATTGATATATCGATGAGAGAATTGAAAAATTAAAGATTATATTTAAAATTAAAGCATGTATGCATGATAGAGAACCCGTGAAACATCACCCCCCCGCCCTGGCCCCCCCCCCCGGCCAGATGCAAGCAAAAAGTCTGCCAATGGGTAATGCCTGCTCCCAGTGGTGGGATTCAGCAGGTTCGCACCACTTCGGCAGAACTAGTTGTTAAAATGGTGTTTGTAAACAACCAGTTGTTAGATTATTTGAATCCCATCACCGGAACTGGTTGTTAAATTATTTGAATCCCACCACTGCCTGCTCCACTGCAAACAGGATGGTGGGTAATAATGCCAAACATGCCCCGAAACAAAGCCTCCCTGGCCAATTCTCTTTGAAGTCACAGGAACCTTACTGTGCATAATCAGCCAGTGCCTCAGCACAACCTCTCCCCCTAAATACATATTGTAAATACATGTTTTCTCAGGTTTAATTTAAAATACCAGATCATTTATCTTTAAAAAAAATGCTGAAAAGCAGTGAGCCCAGAACCAAGCCCTGTGGCCACCTCACTAGACAACTGCCTCCAATCAGACGAAACGCCACTGACAACTACTGTGGGTGCAGTTCTCCAACCAGTTCCCCATCCATCTGTCTGTCCCAGAGTCCAGACCGCAGTCCTCCAATTTACTCATGAGACCACCATGAGGATCCCTGTCAAAAGTTTTACTGAAGTCCAGGTAAACAACATTGACGACACTCCCACAATCCAGTAAACCCATAACGGGATCAAAGAAAAAAAAAGTTTGTCTGGCAGGACTAGTTGGGGACAAATCCATGCTACCAAGTTTCCTTCAGATGTTTGTAGACTGACCCCTTTAAAATATACTCCAATATCTTCCCTGGGAAGGAGGCCACACTGACTGGTGTGTAGTTGCCTGTGTCACCCCTACTCCCTTTTTTGAAGACTGGAATAACAGCCCTCCTCTACTATTGTGGCACTTCTCTCATCCTCCGAGAGGTCTTGAAAATGCTGGACAAAAGCTCTGCAAGCTCTTTAGAAAATTCTTTGAGCACTCTCGGGGGCACACCATCTGGCTTGGGGGATTCATACTCATCCAATGCTGCCAGGTGCCTCTCAATAACCTCTCTGTCCATGCCAAATAGCTGCCAGGATGCCATTCCTTGCCTATTCATATCTCTAGATGAGCCTGTTCTCTTCTTCAGGGAAAAACTGAGGCAAAACAGGCACTGGGCCTTTCTGCTTTTTCTCTGCCTCTGTCAGAGTTCCTCCATATTGACCCAACAGTGGGTCTATCACCTCTTTTACTCTGGATTTGCTCCTCACATAACTGAAGACGCTTCTCTTGTTGTAGCAAGCCTTCCTGGCCAGCCACAGATTTGGCTTCTCTGATGGCTACAATTCCTTGCAACCCACAGACAATTTTCTTTAGGGATATGTCCTTCCTTCCATGTAGTTCTTATGTTTTCACACTGGCTTCTTGGAATCCCTACCATGTTTCCGTCTTGCTGGAATAGTGATGGCTTGAGGTTGTAAGAGCTCTTGTCTTAGAAGAGATTGTTCTTTTTCCTTCCAGCATTCTTGTCCATGGAATGAGTCTCATCATGCCTCTCTGTAAAAGCATGCCCGACTAAAATCTAACATACATGTCTAGCTACACGCTTCCTTGGGAATTCTAGGAGGACATGGCCACTTCCCTGCCAACATTCCCACCTCTGTCATCCAATCTACGAACTCTTTCCTGTTGATTATATTAAGTCAAGTACCTCTGCTTCCTTCACTGATTGAAAAAAGTTGTCAGCCAGGTAGGTCAGGAAGTTCTTCCCCAATCTTGACAGGTAAGGTCCATTGCATGCTTACAGTAGCCTGTCTTCTAGAAAACCTAGCCCATGGTCTTCTGTTCCCTTCGCATTCCTCCTCCTCTGATGGAAAGGACTGAACAGAACACCAACAGTGCTCTATCCTTTCAGTTGCTTCCTGTGAATGTAATGCATGTGATGGTGTCCACAGCCGTGTCATTTATTCCTACATTCCCATTACAAACAGGTAAACGATCTGTAGGTTGGATCAGTTTTGACATCCAGTCTGCAATAGCTTTAATTTTTGCCCCTGGCAAGCAGTTTATTCTTCATACCCCTCAGCAGACAGTCACCACTGACCAACACTTCCTTTTCCTTCCAATGTCATTTCTTCACATCCCCATGCCCTTCTCACATATTTTTAATGTTCTTGTGTTTCTGTCTCTGTTGCCACTGCAAGAGCCTGGAATCAATTTCTGAGCTCCAATGGCGCCCAGTGCCATCTTGCTCAGTTCCTTTACGTTTGTGCTGCAGCACTCAGAGGAGGCTCATTAGGGAATTCAACCACTCTACTGTGTTGTCCATCTGACTGGTCACCCCATCCCTACGGAGGGTCTAATGGCTTCTGTTAACGAAATACTACCCTTCCATGATCTCATGATGGGAAGCAAATCTTTTTTCCAGGTTCCAAACCTTCTCTTCTAAAAGTTCTGTCAGCTTATTATGCTTTCGACCAGTGAAGTTCATTTTGTCCTCAAGGAAGAAAACAAACATGGCACACTCCACACAGGTGATTGGAAAAGGGACTTGAGCATTCATCATCACTCCAAGTGGATCCCTTCAGCCTAGAATTTCCTTCATCTGTTGATATAACCAAGAACTTGCAGGCCTGACCTAGAGTCTACCAAAGCCAAAAATAGTAACACATATAGAAATGTAAAAACTTAAGTCACATTGAACAGTGGAACTTACTTGCATGTCTCTTTATGGTTCAAAAGAATAATCCTCACAAACTTAGATACTCACATTAACACATCACCACACTGCTTGCATATCATCTGAATAGCTAATGAGGAAGATGTACTTAATTAGCAAGCTACTGTTTAAGCCTCAGGAATTGGCTATATCAGAGTTCTTGCTGTGGAGATTAATGCAAATATATTCAGGGAATGTGTCAGGATTAAACACCTCTCAGTTAATGGCAGGGTTTTAACTTGATGGTTTAACTACCTACATTATAATGATTAAGATAGTAATGGCATATTGACCTCAAATTACTCGAGATACCAAGTCCCAGAGAAAGCTCAAGGCCAGTGTCAATTGTTTCAAAAAGGAACAAAACATAAAAGGTAATTGAGTAAATATAAGTAAATTTGCCACCATGCCTGCCTTCTTTGGACATTAAACCTGAAATCTGGATAATTAGAGAGATGCAATTAAAACTTCATAGAAGATAATATAAAAATTAAAGCACTGCTGATCAGAATAAGGCAACCTGGTTGAAATTGATATTCATTAGGATACTCCTTATATGAATAGGAACCATTTGGACTTGGTAGTCTTTATAAGAGCCCCAGCTGGTAATGGTTGAAGGTTAATGCCTTACCCCATTCTGTTCAATTTCTGTCCTAATTAGTCATCTAAATCTATAGCTGTGAGCACCAAGTGTCTGTGCTCAAAAGAAACTAATTAATGCTAGCAAATTAGATCAAGTCCAAAGATCCAACAGCCAAACTCTTAAATGTTCCTTGTTAATAGGAAGTGTAGCTGTCAATAACTGCTGTTGGTGGTTATAATGAGGTCTCTTTCTTTTGCTGAAAGTGATTTCATTTCTCTTTGTCCTCACAAAAGCTGTTCCAATCCCTTATATTAAAAAAAAAACAACCATGTCGCTGCAATGCGATGTTAGCCGCCTGACCCATTTCTTGTGAGCAAGCCTGGGTTGAAATGACATGGAAAAAATCAAGTAGGGAAAAGAAATCTCCCTGACTCCACCCCCAAATTATGTTGCAAACAAGTTTCCTTGGAAGCTCTAATACTAGACTTTCAACATCAAGATTTTCTTCATCCCCTGAATGTAAATATGCCAGGACACTTTGTTAAGATGCAATGGTTTAGTTAATACAAAGCAAGATCGCCAGTAGAAAAGGTAATTGGATCTAAACCCCTCACCTCCGAGTCGGCATTTACATATTATCCCCCTCCCCGCAATTCTGCTACAGAATGAGAAGACACATGCAAAAGATTTAGCATGCACCCTTATTTTGGTAAGTGGCTATACATATTTTCCCTACGGATTCAAAGGACTCCGCCTACAGTAAATAAAGATGAAATTACAATTAAAGCATGTTGGGTATGGAACAGACTTGGCTGCATACTAAATCTTTAATGTCTGTTCACATATAATGCCATATATGATGCAGTCCTAAACCTAGCTTACTGCAGCATGTTGTTCATAAAACTGTGTTAATTTGCATAACTTGGTGAAATGTAAGTAGATGTCAACAGGCTGGATTCTGAACTGGCTCTATTTGTTACTAAGGAATAGTAATGTATATTTCAAATTATCTAAAGAGGTAGCAACAGTCCTTTAGAACAAACGAATGGTGCAGGTCTATAAACATAATATTTAAAAACTCTATGAATACAGAAAAGGCCCCAAATAAGAGAATTTTCCTTTTATGTAAGGCAAAGTATGAGATATTCAAGGTGGCAAGGTTACCAGACACCAATATAGTATAAAATTTTCATTAGGTCGCTATGGGGATACCTTCTCCCCAAAACACTGAACAAAATATCTCACTACTACTGGCAAAAGCAGGAGCAGAAATATCATATTCGTTTAATTACTTTATTTATAGTCTGTCTTTCTCGCTGAGACTCAAGGCAAATTACACAGTGTAAGTCAATGCACACAATAGGATAAGATATCTAATAAGGAATGTACTAGAACTAGGATTACAGCAGTCTGAAACAAAATGTTTAGTATTAAGTGCCATCAAGTCACTTTTGACCTGCTGCCCCTGTATGTATTAGCCTCCAAAACGTCTTATTGTTAACAACATTGTTCAGGTCTTGGAAACTGTGGGCAGTGGTTTCCTCGATTGAGCCAATCCATCTCGTTAGGTCCTCCTCTTCTCCTGTTGTCTTCAACTTTTCCTAGCGTTATTGTCTCTTCCACTGACTCTTGTCTTCTCATAATATGATCAAATTATTTTAGGCATGATAAATTAAACAATGCAGAAAGTGGTATTAATGTAAATTTGAAAACAAAGCACTGAGATACAGCAGACAATATATGCTACACATTGAGATACAGTTCACAGTTCTGTTCTGTTTATAAAAGCACCACCCTGAATCATTTTGTTATAATATAAACTTTTTTAAAAGCCTTCTGAACAATTTTGCTTCTTCTTTGGCACTGCCCTATCAGGTTTTTTTTAAGTTCAAGCCTTATTTTTTTATTTTTTTATTTATTATTGTATTTATAAACCGCCCTCCCCCAAGGGGCTCAGGGCGGTGAACAAACAATAAATAGAGCACAGTAAAATCCACAGTATCAAATATAAATAAACATTAAATAATGGCTCTATATTGTTAAAACCAACCCCATTAAAATTAGATGCAGCGTTCCAACATCAAATAAATCGATGGCGTCCAATCACTAATCCCCTTAGAGGAAGGAGGAGGGGAAAGGGCGGCAGGGTCCACAGATGACATAAGAGGAGGGGGGGAGCCATCAGCGACTGGGCTCCCCAAAAGCCCGGCGGAACAGCTCCGTCTTGCAGGCCCTGCGGAAATCGTTGAGATCCCGCAGGGCCCGCGTAGCTGGAGATAGAGCGTTCCACCAGGCAGGGGCCAGAGCTGTAAAGGCTCTGGCCCGGGTGGAGGCCCGTCGCATCATTGAAGGGCCAGGGATCACCAGTAAGTTGGCCTCTGCCGAACGCAGAGGCCGATTTGGGACATATGGGGCAAGGCGGTCCCGTAGGTACGGAGGTCCCAGGCCGCGCAAGGCCTTAAAGGTCAATACCAGTACCTTGAAAATGATTCAGAATTCAACCGGTAACCAGTGCAGGCGGCGCAACACAGGTGAAATATGGTCTCTGGCGGCACCCCCTGTGAGCAGACGGGCCGCCGCATTCTGGACCAGTTTTAGTTTCCGAATCAGACGCAAGGGAAGGCCTGCGTAGAGCGAGTTGCAATAATCTAGCCTGGAGGTGACCGTTGCGTGGATCACCGTAGCCAGATCCGTGTGGGAGAGGAAGGGGGCCAGTTGCTGGGCCTGACGGAGATAGAAAAACGCAACCCGGGTTACATGGGCCACCTGGGTCTCCATTGAAAGAGACGAATCCAGGTGGACCCCCAGGCTACGGACGGAGGGGGCCGGTGCCAATGTAGCCCCCTCCTACACCGGCGGCTGGAAATCCCCAACCCCACCCCCCTGACCCAGCCAGAGGATCTCCGTCTTCGATGGATTCAGTTTTAACCTGCTCTGCTTCAACCAACCAGCAACCGCCTCCAAACAATGCTGGAGAGCTGCAGGGGCGATGACCGTCCCCCTCTCCATCAACAGAATGAGCTGAGTGTCATCGGCTTATTGATGACAGATCAGCCCAAAGCTCCGTACCAACTGAGCAAGGGGTCGCATATAGATGTTAAATAATAGCGGGGACAACAGCGCTCCCTGAGGTACACCACACTGAAGTGGGCACTTTCGGGAGGCCTGGTCCCCGCACCACACTTGCTGAGACCGGTCCCGGAGAAACGAAGCAATCCACTGAAGGACAGTGCCTCGCACCCCGGAAGCGGCCAGGCGGTGGGTCAAAAGGTCGTGGTCGACCACATCAAACGCTGCGGTGAGATCTAACAACACCAGCAGCGCCGATCCGCCTCGGTCTAGTTGCATACGGAGCGTGTCTGTGACGGCGACAAGAACGGTCTCCGTCCCATGCCCAGCACGGAAGCCGGACTGGAAGGGATCGAAAGCCGATGTGTCCTCCAGGAAGCCCTGAAGCTGCTCCAACACCACTCTCTCAATTACCTTCCCCAGAAATGAAAGATTCGAGCCGGGGCGGTAATTGGCCAGATCACCAGGATCTAACGATGGTCTTTTCAAGAGTGGGCGGACCACTGCCTCCTTCAACCCACCCGGAAAAACTCCTTGCTCAAGGGAGCTATTGATGATATTCAACAGGTGGGGTCGTAACTCCGCCCGGCATGCTTTAATAAGCCAGGAGGGGCACAGATCCAGAGGACAGGTAGTAGGTCTAACAGCAGCCAGGACCCTGTCAACAGCGGCTTCAGAGAGCAGGGAAAACTGGGCCAAACAAGGGCCAGAAGACGGTAAGGGAGCCTCCAGTTCACTTATTGTCTCTAAGGTGGAGGGAAGGTCCTGGTGGAGCGACACGACTTTATCTGCAAAAAAGCTCATGAATGCCTCACAGCTAATAGCCAATTGATGATTTGTAGTACCCTCAGACAGTGAGGTAAGCGACCGAATAATGCAGAATAATTGTGCTGGGCGAGAGCTAGCAGATGCAAGAGAGGAGGAGAAGAACATCCTCTTCGCCTCCTTCGTTGCCATCTCATAGGCCTTCATAAACGTCCTATAAGATGTTCGCGCGGCCTCGTCACGAGATTTCCTCCACACTCGCTCTAGCCGTCTGAGCTCCCGTTTCATACAGCGTAGCTCCTCAGTATACCAAGGAGCCAGCCTTGACCGGGGGCGCAGAGGGCGCCGGGGAGCAACAACCTCGATGGCATCGGAGAGACGGGAGTTCCAGTCTTCCACCTGCTCATCGAGGGTGCCGGTGGGTTCAGGGTCCCGCAGAGCATTCAGGAATCCAGAAGGATCCATAAGTCTCCGCGGGCAGGCATAAATCTGCCCGTCGCCTAGACAGGGATGACGCGGCATGTCCACCCGAACCTTCAGGGCATAATGGTCAGACCATGGCACTCTATCAGTAGAGGATATGACCATATCGATTCCTGACCCAAAGACCAAGTCAAGTGTATGCCCAGCCTCATGAGTGGGGCCAGAACTTACCAAGGAGAGGCCCAGCGTCCAACCTACTGGTATGTGATTCTATCAAACCTAGAGATGTACAATTTCTATAAATTTTGAAGCCATGGAGGGGAAAATATTGTGGGTTTTTTTCCTTTTTTTCCCCTGGAAAAAACCAGAAATTTTGGGAAAAATTAAAATATATGTGTTACTTTCTGACCTATCAAACCTAAAAATTTTTTACTGCATAAATAATTTAAATGCATCATTTAAAACTTATTTAGCTTATAAAACTGCAACACATTTATAGAAGTCAAGTTATAAAAGCCTTAGATTTATACAAGCCAAACTCCAAGTACTCGACAGAAAACTGGAAGGTAATGCATCCTGTGCTGTCTTACATGTACCTCAATTTTTGCTATGTGGATAGAAAGAGCGAAGTTCTTGATCAAATTTGTAGTATCCCTTTGAGGTTTTGCAGCAGTTTCTGCTCCACCTCCTTCTGATCTTTTCTTCTCCCTCTTGCAAGTTAGGACAACAGGCTACTTTTTATCCAGTCAGTTGATAAATGTGTCGCTGTGGTTTGAGGAAGAAGTGAAAAAGTTAAACCATGTCATCTTGAAAGGACTACAGAAGGCACACAACTGTTGACTAGCATGTGTCTCTCATGAAGATTAAGTATCTTCCTGTATTTCAATCTTCTTCAGTACTTCCCTGAATTTCCAATTTTTTGTTAGAATTTTTTTAAAAATTGCCTCAGTAAAAAAAATGAGAAAAAATGTTTTCCAGAATGTTTTTATTTTTTCCCAGGCCTTTACATCTCTTCTCAGGCAACCATAGTATGGCTATAGTTAGCAAGCCACTTACAATGTGAATCAGCTCTTCTTGCTATCAGTCGCACTCTTCCTGGCATATACCTGGGGAGTAAACAGGGACTACAACTGGACATAGATCACTAGTTCTACATTTAGAGCCACTACCAAAGGCCTGGTCTACACATGCTGCAGGATGAGATGGAAGATTAAGATGGAAAAATTTCAGACAGACATCTGAGTGATATTTCAATGTCCGCTCTTTTAAAACATCCTGCAAATAAAACATCAGCACCTCAGGGAGCAAGATCAAAGCCCAGACCTTTGCAGAGCCCGTGTGGTCTAACCGTTAAGAGCAGTGGACTCTAATCTGGAGAACTGGGTTTGATTCCCCATTCCTCCAAATGAGTGGCAGACTCCAATCTGGTGAACTGGATTTGTTTTCCTGCCTGTTAGGAGACCTTGGGCTAGTCACAGTTTTCTTCAAACTCTCTCAGTCCCACCTATGCCACAAAGTGTCTGTTGTGGTAAGAGGAAGGCCCCTTCCGCACATGCAAAATAATGCGTTTTCAAACCACTTTCACAACTGTTTGCAAGTGGATTTTGCCATTCCGCACAGCTTCAAAGAGCACTGAAAGCAGTTTGAAAGTGCATTATTCTGCATGTGCCGAATGAGTCGAAGGACTCCGTAAGCCACTTTGAGATTCCTTATGGTTGAGAAAAGTGGAGTATAAATCCAAACTACTACTCATCATCTTCTTCTCCACTTTCAAGGAATTGTTAATGTGAAGCCACTTAGAATGGGCCACTATAGATTGCCGGTCAGGCATTAAATTTTCAACCATCTTATTTCCAAACCATTCACTCCATCTTTGAATCAGATGTTAACATTTACATTTAACCTTCCAAGCCTGGGATTTAATTCCAACCTGAGCCTGAAAGTGTACCCACTTTCTAATTTCTACAGCTATTTTTTCCTTCCCAGTTCTATGCCATTTTCTCCATCATTTTCTCCATCTTTGTTCTTTCTTTACAAAGAAAACGAACCCCTAAAAAGGTAAGAAAGCAGTGAGCCATCGTGGGTATGGCTCTCCATTATTGGAAACACTAGCTCACTGAAGAGCATTGCTGTAATACAAAACAAGCAAGGGAACCACAATAGCAGAGCTATTGTCAGTGTGAAGAATTATGTAGCTCTGTGGTTCTTCTACTGCACAGGTTTGGCAGAGTTTGAAGGGGGGAACTGATATCTATTGGACATTTTCTAATATGATCAGAAAACTCATACTCAACAAATAGTTATTTGAGGAAGAACAGATGTGTGTGGGTTTTTTTTAAAAAAGCTTCTTACTAATGGGCCAGTACTCCAACCTCTTTGAACAATAGGTCTTTTTTGTGAAGTGAGTCTTTCCAAATATTTCTAGCTACACTTTAGAATCCCATATAAAGGTACCAGGATGTTCTATTTTTTTACCCTCTGAAATTCTGTTTGCTTGGTTTTGTAGAATACAGTTCCAGTATGATGCTACTAAGTATTTCACCCATTTCATTATCTACAGCTCTGATGAGAGAGCATAAGACTTTTATTAAGTGCTACCTCAGGTGTCCTTGGGCACTGAAACAGACAGTGCCAACATTTGTCCAAGCTTTGGGATTGCATTCTTTTTGCAGATCTTGATGTGTCAGGTGTGAGGGTCATGCTCTGGTGCAGGTGGCCCCAAGGGCGACATATCAAATCCAAGCTACAGGACTGTTGACTAGTGTTTATTACTGAAACTATGGTTGACATTGGCCTTACTCTTGTAGGTAACCCTGAAGTGATGTTTCATCCCATCATCTTCACTAAGTATCAATGCAGTCCCCAGGGAGAAGAATAGTGGTATTTGGAAATGGCCTTTGTCCAAACACTTTCCCAATTCTAGCAATATGGCTTTGCCAAGTATTTATCATTAATTTATTTAGGCAATTTCTTTGCCACCTTTCATCCCAACACACAACCTCCCAGGCATCCAATGTCAACCACAAAATATCATTTACAGATATTAAATCATCATTCTAAAACCAACCACACTACATAATAAAACAGGTCATGGCACTGTCAAGCAATTAGCCAATTCAAAGGCCTTTTACATGGATATCAAGCCATTGCATACTGCTTACAAAAATAAATGCAATCATTTCAGGTTACTTAAATCAGACTACTTTGATCAAAGATTACCTAGCACTAAGAAAAGTGTTTCTCAAAGTCTCCATCCATCACAGTCCCCAATACCTAACACCAAGTTCTTGAGGGAAAGACTCAAATAGCAAGAAAAAATAAATCTCTGGGGAACACCAGCATTCTTCTTAATGTCACTTAAAGATGTTCAGCCATTCCAGTTACCACCACTTCAAAACTAGCAACCCAGATTAGCCTTTGGAACTTTTAGACAGGTTGATCACCTTGTGTGGCAGAACATTTGGTCTGAATGACTAGCATCTCTTGACCTGTTGTCTCTGTTTAATTTATTTACAGCTTATGTTTCTCACTGACATTGAGGCAGGTTACAACAATCTAAGAACAATGCAATCTGATAGCATAAGACATGGTTCCCCAATGTGATAACTATGAGCAAAATGGCCCCAACCAGTACCTCCCATGGTGCCCACCAAAGTTTTCAAAAACAAGGCAGGGCCATAGTAGAGAGGCAATTGTACTGGAAATCGTCATTCAAATGAAAGGTTTTTCAGCAGCTGAAGAAGCTGAAGTAGAAGCCACAGCCAGTAGAGAATCAGGAGGAACATTAAACACTCAGGTTTGCATTTCCATTCCCCATTCTGCTTTTCCTCCTTTCCCCCCCTTTCCTTCCTCTCCTGGGCCTTCCTTTATTTCTTTTTATTCCCTTTCTGTGATTCTTTTGCAAATTCAGGCATTGTGTTCACTCCACCTCCTGTGTAAGCCCATTTTGAGTTTGGCTCCATGTCATGCAACAGCCATTTTGAGGTAGAGGTCAACCAACTCTTCCCAAAATTCCAAAGTTGCCAGTAGGCTCATGTACATTTGGGACAAACAATAGGACTCGGATTACAAAATTAGAGGTAATTCATACCCTCACTACTAATTATGGATTTGAAGGTTGGACAATGAAGACGGCTGAAAGGAAGAAAACTGATTCATTTGAAATGTGGTATTGGAGGAGAATTGTATGTGTACCACGGACTACCAAAAAGACAAATCACTGTTCTAGATCAAATCAAGCCTGAACATTCCCTAGAAAGCTAAAATGAATAAACCAAGACTATTGTGCTTCTGTCACACCATGGCAAAACTAACTGGAAGAGACAACAATGCCCCCAATTTCCCTCCTCATAACAACTCATGTCCTACATTTCTACCTGTAAGCCCAACTATCACTAGAATAGCTTTCTTTGGTCGTCAAAGGGGACGCTGCTTCATATTGATGTATTTGGGGCTGTGTAGGGATGGGTGGAGGATGATGATGTATGAGTCTGAAATTGTGTGCATCGAGGAATGCTGCTGTAAATTTCGTTGTGCGTGCACAATGACAATAAAATGCTTATGCTTATGCTTATGCTGTCCTTCCTTTTCCATGAGCAGAACAACCCACAAACTTTCCAGGAAGAACAAAATTCCAATGTTTTGGAGTATTCATGAAGAATGTGTACCTCATACACAACTGAAGATCTAATATGGCATGTAGGTGCTGGATTTAAGGTACACAATTGCTCTTAAAAGATCACAGTGGAATGCTATGATGAGGTAATCATTTATACTGATCATTTGTACTGATGCTAGAACAGTCAAGGATTTACAGGTCACCACCGACATCTTGAATTGAGTTTGGGAAATTAAAGGAAGCACTGCACATAATGCACTGGCAGTGTAATATGCTGCCATTCCCTTCAGAAAGTGGACAGAAGTAATGTGTGTTTCCCAGAAAGACATTAACTGGAAATTTTTCCAGACCCCAGATGCAGTGTGATATGATTTAGAATGATATTCCCTGGACATTGCTGTCCACTCATCTGTTTACACAGAAAAATATAGTTCTCCCCTCTCAACACATCAATTAAGCAGATATGTTTCCCTCACAGATCTTCTAGAGACTTGAAAATAATTCATTACAACTTTGAAATGGGAAAGCTTGCTTAACACTGCATTAGCAATGGCATCCACTCATTGTGGTCTTATGAAACTATGAATCTTCAAAAATCATTTTGTCCTGTAGAAAAATAAAGCACTGGAAAATGTTACATCCCACATACCTGGTAGGCTGTAGTTTTGCACTAGCTGAATCCTCCAAGCTGATGTCAAGGAAAACCCTATCTAAAATACATTTCAGCCATCCACTTTCAAAGACAGGAAAGATGAGTGCTAGGTCTGCACTGTGGCTTAAATAACTCCAGCACAGAGGACATGGTGGTTCTTGAAACGTAATCAACATGAAACACAGACAACGGAAATCTTCTACATGTGTGAAGTGCAAATATATGTTTAAATATTTGAAGGGATGTCATGTTGATGATTAAGCAAGCTTGTTTTCTGCTGTTCCAGAGACTAGGACAAGGAGTAATGGATTCAAGGTGTAAGAAAAATGATTCCACCTAAACATTAGGAAGAACTTCCTGACAGTAAGGGATGTTCAACAATGGAATGGACTGCCTTCAAGTGTGGTAGAGTGTTCTTTGGAAGTTTTTAAACAGAGATTGGATGGTCATCTGTCAAGAGTGCCACACTCCCCAAAGAATCTGAATGTTTGCACTGAAATAGCCAACTTTTAAAATCAGAACACTCAAAGCTATACATACTTTGAATATAGTGTCTAAATTTAAAGATGAATCCTGTAAGAAGCATTAATATCATACAGGCAGTTTACAACTCAATACAGAGCGTGACCTAAGTTTAGAGAAACAAAAACTCTGTGGTGGAGCAATAAGATTAGTAAAAATATATGGAAAGGGAATTATCTTTGTTTTTGTTTTATTCACACCTGGATAACATGATCACAACATGTATGTGGAAGTGTAAACTTGAACACTGTGGAATTTACAATGCACCAAAATTATATGAACATCTGTATTCAATATTCCATAGCATTCTTAACAAATTTTAATGCCGTTGGCAACAAGAATGCAATTTGTTCTACATAGGGGCAAAAATCTGTCTGTATGCATGACAGAAACCCACACACAACAGAATAGATTTCTCATATGAAACAGACAATGAGGTACCTCAAAGATCTGCATGGATTTTGGACCACTATACCCATGTGTGTAAATCAGAGCTGGATAATTTAAGATTAGCTGCATTGCTAGTCAATGCTCCATCCACATAAAGATTTACCTAGAAAAGAATAGCTAGAATGGGTCTGTGCTGATCTGGGATATTTCAACTATATCGCATTGTATGGAAGTTCGGCTGGCTGAAAACGTCCGGCACCTCTGGCCCCTCGTCCTAGACCCACGTCTCCAAGGAGATTGATAAGAGCTTGCCGGACAGTGTGACTTTCCCCCTTTTAGCTTTTTTCTCCCCAGCCAATCTGCTGAAGAAAGGGCTTACACCAGCCAGGGTCTATAAACAGCTTTTGACGTTTATTTACAGCAGTTTAGAACAACAAAGAACGAAGTCAAATTAAATCAATCCCTTTCAGTATACTGAGTAAACTTTCCTGAAAATTCCAGCAGGGCGGAAAGTCCTCCTTGCTAATGACACATCCACCAGCTTCCTTTTCTTTTCCGTCTTTCTGATCTTCACCCCAAATACTTTCTTTGATTAACCATCATTAGCAGCTGCCCCTGTACTTGTTAACTGTTGCAGATGTTGTTACACTAGACTAGATGGAGGCTCATGAGCTACAGGCATGGCTTCAACTGGTGATGTTCTTACTGGATCAACAGTAGTTTCCCCATATACTCATTCTTCAGATTTTATAGCTGCCACAACTTCTTTCATGATTGAATCTAGACATTTCTGAACACAGGCATTTTCTGAGTTTGCACTGATCCATGATTATAGTACCTGAGTAGAACATGCCTGAATACAACAGACTGTTTGTGTTGTGTGGTTTGGAACCACTGCAGTAGCTCATACCCAGCAAGATGGTAGTTCAATTTCTTACACCTGCTTTGCCATGAGTAGAAGGGATTGAAATGGAGATCACCAACACACATACCACTGTGGATGGCCAAAACTATGGCTCAGTGCAAAATTACTCACATGGAAGACCACTCTATTGATTGGTGCTATATTTGATGGCAATGTTGCACAGAGTGAATATTTTGCTTTCTGTTAATTTGTCAAGGTTTATTTATTGCATGTTTGTTCACTTTACTGAGTCCTCTCAATATTTCTTGTGTTTCTGGCCTTTATCTATATGCACAGATCCCATAACAGTTTCACTGGTCTGGAATTCTTCCTGTTTTTATTTGCAGATGGGATGGGATAACAAAGGTCTTGTTTTTTCATGTGGTCCTCCTCTCATAAGTCTGTTGGCATAGCCATAAGGATATCACAAGCTTCTTCTGTGGGGGGCCCAGTTCCTTTGGAACAGACTGCCAGTGCAGATGAGGAGAACATCTTTCCTTGATAGATACAGGAAAGAATAAAAGGCCATCTTCTTCTAGGCAGCCTTTGGTGGAGAGTGAATTTGCTGATCACATGAACACATGAAGCTCCATCAAGATCAGTATTGCCTATTCATACTGGTAGCCGCTATCCAAGGCCTCAGGTGGAGATAATTCACATATTATAACTACCTAATCCCTTTTGCTGGAGATGCCAGGGATTGAACTAGGATCTTCTGCACACCAAGCAGAATGTTCTACCTCTAAGCCTTGACCAGTGGTGGGATCCAAAAATTTTAATAACAGGTTTCGATGGTGGTGGGATTCAAACAGTGGCGCCACCACACACACACACCTCCAGTCCCTATTGGTTAGGGAGGTTGCTTTAGTAACTCTTCTCGGCACTCAGAAAAAATTAGTAACAACTTCTAGAGAAGTGGTGAGAACTGGTTGGATCCCATTTCTGGCCTTGACCCCTCCAGGGTGTGTTAAGCTAGAATGTATGCGTTAAGTTCTATGTATTAATCCTGAATACTTTTCAATTGATAGTCTACATATATTAGCCTGCAATTTCTTTGCTACTCTGTAAGTTCAAAAAATTAAGGCAGGATAGAATTTTTTTTTAAAAAAATAATAATTTTTATTTGCATTTTCAATGGGGTTGAAATGTTTAGGTGGAACTTATTTAAACATCCTCCCAACAATCCTATCCCTTCCCAGCCATGAGCCATTCACCCTTCTCAGGCCCAAACAGAAAGAGGAAAAAGACATAATGGAGGGAAAGGGGAGAAAACATTTGACTAAAATGAA